>NC_056733.1:1854908777-1855131277 GCF_019279795.1 Protopterus annectens
CATGTGCCTCTGTTTAGTCACCATAATCAGAAGAGTCTGACAATATTGTGACATCAGGTAGTAAGAGTCCTAGACTTCCACTGTCAGGATCACCTGTGATAATACGCAACAAACACAGCAAAGAAATTAATAGCTAAACTAATATAGTCAAATGTATTCTGCAAAATAACAGTAGTGCCAGTACTAGAGACAGTACAGCAATATACACAACAGTCCAGACACCCACATCACACATATGGATAAAATATATATTTCTTTGAACTGTTCATCACTACTGAGAAAAAAAAATATTTGGCTTACCATGTGCAGATGATGCTATGCTTCCCATAGATGATGGTCCTGAAAGAAGTTACGCAAAAGGTAAACACAACATCATTACAATTAACAGTAATACAAGGGATTAAAACATTTTGCCCTGTATAGGTCCATTAATGACACATTTTACAAGAACTTGGATAACAAGTCCCTTTTAAGCCCATGTGTAATCAATGCAAATGTGTTGTTAACTGTCTCAATCTACAACTCCCCCAGAAAATAATTGATTGTTAAACATAACTTACATATTGCTGTCAATATTTTACAATACAAGAATATTTAACAATTGAGATACGTAAGCTTAGCTGGAAGCTCCTACTGGGACATACTTGTTCTCCTTGAAACAGTGGCACCAATGTCAATGGCATGCTGTTCTGCACTTTCTGGGGAGCTGTCTGGATTCCTGACAGTAAATGGGAACTCTTCATTTGCTGTTAGTGATGACTCTGTAGTAGTCTCCCCACTGTACCAATCTGATCAAGGGCCACTGCAGTGGATGAAATCTTGTCAAGGGTCCTATAGAGTACCTGATCATATGTCCTGCTGTGGCCACCTACTGCATTCATATCAGCAACTACATGCTGCCAAATTTGCATTTTGCCTGACATATTTCCATGTCCCCTCTCAAAGAGAAAGGCACCATGTCACCTAAAAGCTTCCACAATGACCTGATTCTCAGTGTCAGTGAAGGGGGTTTTCAGAGATTGGGACACCTGTGTGTCATAGTCCTAGGTGACCTAAAACACAACAGAAGGATAATACACATAACTGTCACATAACTAAAAGTCCTGTTTCCAGAAAACACATAAAATGTAGCATTTCACTATTACTCACTGGGGAAACATAAAACAGTCAAGATATTGAAATATAAAAAATAAATTGTGTGGGTTCAACAAATTACAATCACACAAAAAGCAAAGTTGGATCCAAAATAAGGAGAGTGACAATAGCAAAATATCTTGTTTGTGGCAAAAATGTAACTTTGCTACCCCACCCCCAAAAGAACAGGCAAATGACACATTTTGCTAATAAACCATCAGTGAAATGCTAACACTGCTATCAAATGAACTGTCCCCAAAACATGTGTACACATTTAACACAGAACATTCCATTTTAAGTTATTGACAGTCATGTCTACCTGTGGCCAGCATTCCCCGAGAGGTGTGTATGGTCCATCCTAGAAGGCTAGCACCCCTGTGTCATTGAAAATATAGGACATTTACATTTTACAGAAGTAAAAATAGAAACGTGTACAAAGAAAAAAAAACAGTTGTAACATTAGCACTTGTGATGACAATTAATAAGGCTATACATCTGAGAAAATGAAATGCCCTGACAAACATGGCCATGTCACCATACACTTCTAAGAAATGCATGCAGATAAAAGTAACATTCACTGATAAATTTATATAAACATATATATATATATATATATATATATATATATATATATATGTATATAAACAGTTTTTTTCATAAGGTCAGTAATATCTTCTTCTGTACTATTCAAATAAAGAAGTATCCCCACCTTCAGATTCCCTAGCTACATGATTCCCTTTTTATGGCATAGATTCAAGGCAGTGAGCAAGGTGAAGATTCAAATGAGGTGTTAACGCATTAGAATTGTTGAATCCCAATTACTTGGCTTCATGTGTAGATGTAAACATAGTCAGCTGGGTTTAACTTACAAAGTGTAGAAGTAATTGTATCAAGGTTTTAAATCTAGGTAAACAGCTCATATTTCACAGTTTATGTTCAGTAAGCTCCAACCTTCCCTTCATTTGTTGACAACTGTATGTTATTAACATTTAATATCCTCACACATTTTCACAATAATACAAAATGCCTTACAGATGGCATGTCTCAGATTACTGGTCATATTTAATTTTATTTTATTTTATGTTTGTTTACCAGGAAAGTCTGACTGGGCACAGGTCCATTTCTAGCAGAGGCCCGTGGAGGAAAGCTCCAATTACAGACATATTAGTATTTACAGACATATCAGTATTTACAAGAATTCAAATGAATACATACAGATAACATTACAATGATTAACATTTCAGTATTTACAAAGATTCAAGTGAATACATGAATATAAAGTTACAATGATTAACATACAGATAAACTTACAATGATTATAGGAATAACAATTGGTAACAAGGATGATTGTTTAAGAATAAGAGTTGAGTAGAGAGTAGAATTCTATCGGAGGAGACATTCATTGAATAAATACACTCTGAGGTGATACAGAGGCTAATTTTGCACAGTTGAAGATAGCTGTTAGCGTGAGTTGCTAATTCTTATACAATGATTAGTAGTGATTACATGTGGTGGTTACCCGGTAGATTTGCAAGATCATAACCAGCTGTTCATGAAGTGTGGCTTAAGGAGCTTTTTGAATTGTGTAAGAGATCAGTTGGAGGTCATTGTAGTTGGCAGTTTATTCCATATTTTAGAAACAGTATTAGAGAAGAGAGACTTTCCAGCATCATTATTAGCTTTGGCAGTATTTAGAAGGTTTTGTTTACTGGATCATAGAGTTCTAGTGGTGACATATGGTTGTATTAGATTTTGGAGAGCATGGATTTTCTTGGTGTGATGGAATATCTTGTGTGTAAAGGATAGTTGATTAAACTGTAGCAACTGAGGAAGCTCAAGGCAGTTTAGCTGTTTTACAGATGTATTGTGATGAGTGCTATATGGGGCCTCAGTTGCAAACCTGGTGATTTTATTGTAACAAGATTCCAGTTTGTTTAAATCAGTTTTGTGGAGATTGGTTAGAATTGGGAAGGCATAGTGGAAGTAAATAGGAGGTGTGTTCAAGCTATTGTGGTTTTTGAGTATTTTGTAAGACATTGCTTGTTCAAATGCAGGACACCTAGTTTCTTGTGAACCTTCTTGAGGGTTTGAGCTATGTGAATGTCAAAGTTCAGGTGATTGCCAATTTTAACTCAAAGTAGTTTAGTGTGGGTTGTTGTGGTGATCATTGCTTTATTTTTAGACAAGATATTAAAAGTGTGGCAAGGTGAGGGGATTCTTGTTGGGCTGAAGAGGAGTTTTGCTTTGTTGGAATTAAGAATGAGTTGAGAGTTAGTAAGCCATGTTTTGACAGGTAGAAAGGAGTCTTAGGTTGTGCTGTGAAGGTCTTTTAGTGTAGGAGCTGCACAAATTAGGGTGGAGCCATCAGCATACTGTACTATTAAGGTGTTTGGTGCAGAGACAGTGAGCTGCTTAGTGAATAGAGAGAATAGTAATGGCCCAAGGATGGAGCCATGAAAAACCTCTAAGGCAACTGGAAGAACAGGATAAAGTTGGTGTTGCCATTGGACTGCCTGTAGTCTACCCAGAAGGTAGCTTTGGAACTATGTGATTGTGGAAGAACTGAGGTTTAGAGTGGAGAGAATATTGATAGGTTTATTGTGAGTTACCATATCAAAGACTTTGGGCAAGTCCAAAAATATAGTGAATACAAATTGTCCATTGTTTCTGTAGTGGTTAACTGTATTAGTAAAAGATATTAGAGTTGTGCTGGTGCTATGAAAGGGTCAAAAACCATGTTGGGTGTTTGAAAGTAATTTGTTTGTGAGAAGGTAGTCCATTACATGGGTGTGAATGACTCTTTCTAGGATTTTAGAATGGGATAGAATGGCAATTGGATGGTAATTAGTGAGCTCTGTGGAGTTCCCTCCCTTGTGTAGTGGTAGAATATAGGAGAGTTTTCCAAATAACAGGTACCTTGCTCTCTAATATTGATCTGTTAATGAGTATGGCTACTGGGTAGGCTATTGCTTCTGCTGCTAACTGTAGGAATTCTGAGGGTATGCTATCAGTGGCCAGGGTGGTTGGTTTGAGTTTTTAAAGAGGTTTTGCAAAGGATTTAATAAATACTGGGTGTAAGGTAATGTGGAAGGTGTTATTTTTGGGAGTTGGTGGAGTTAGCAAAGGTTTGGATAGTTTCTGTGAAGTATTTATTGAATTGGGTTACTATGTTATCAGACTTAGTTGTTGTTGAGGTGTGGTTGGCTGATTTACCTGGCTGAAGGGTATTATTAACTACAGTCCAGAATTTGTAAAGGGTTTTAGCATGTTTATTCTGGATATTATGATAGCAATTTATTTTTGACTGACTTTACTAGTAAGGCATTTTTATATAAGACAAGAATTTGCAAAAAACACAGAGCGATAAGACAGCTGCATTTCTGTAAGCAATAGTCATAAATGGTTGTGTGATCACTCAATGCACTACATCTGAAAATTAATACATGTACAAGCAACTGTCAAGTGTTTTGTTAGTACTTTGGATGATGCTGCAGTTGGCTGTATGCAGATTGATTTCAGCACCGTGCTGCAAAGCTGTTTGTGTGGCAAACAGGGATAAGACACCCTTACTGTGTTCTGAAGGCTCATTGGAGTGAGAGTTCATATCCAGACCTGTGTAAAAATATTTCATATGTACCAACAAAAATTTTGTAGTGTTTATTTCATAGATTGCTTTTCTTCATTTTAGCTAATTTTCCCTTTGTTTTATCTTTTTTTTCTGCCAATGTTTGTGCAGTGAGCGGCTTAGCACAAACAATGGAAACAGAGAAACACAATGAATAACAGGTATAGCTGTGCTTATCTAATTTGTGCAACACGTAGCAATACACAAACCTGGACCACTAGCCCACACATGAAGCAGACAGAACACCTGCAGATAGGGTGCAGACAGTGTAAAGTTCAAAAAAATTATACATTGTTGCAATTTTTGCTTTCCATCGTGCAACACTGCTAAGCAAAGTTGAGCAGCGGTTAGCAAAGTTCCCCAACACCTGCAGCCATCAAACACCTGCAGACAGGATGCAGACAGGCAATAATTTAAAATGGATACGTTCAATTAATTCTGTTGGGCACTGCGACAACATGCTAAGCAGTGTTGCATGACAGTTAATACACAATGAATACGGAATTATGCAGCTGTCATTTAACTTTTCCTGTGACAGTAGGTGTAAGTGTAGGGCTGTAATACAGATGGCCCTGGGTTCAAATTGAGGAAGTGCAACATATTTTTACTGCTGTGTCAGCCCAGTTTATAGCAATGAACAGAAACATATACAAATGTCATTTCAACATTCTTGTGGCAACAAGTGTAGGGCTGCCATACACATGGGCTTGAGTTCTAATACATGACATTCCAGACATTTGTACTGTTGTTCCATTTCACATTATATTCAATACCACTTATAACACTTTAGATAATGGAGCTTATATGAATTAATGTATGATGGATAAGACAACCTTATTGTGTTTTCAGATGTATGACTGAGGGTATAACGTCTACTTTATTTCTATAACTATAATTCTGCTATCTGTACATAGATGGAATTCACACTTAAATAAGACACATACATGACTGAATCTACATACAAGAACCTTGTCAGGTCACACACATACATGGTTAACACCTGAAACTGTCACCTGTATTTATGAATGATTCATGAGTATGTCTGAACAGCACTTCGTCCATGGTAAAGATGGAAAATCACTGCTGTGGAATAAAATCTTTTGTCCCTTATGCATAGGTTTGAATCTCACACTTTAAAAATCAATTTTATTACAGTGTCAGGTCATGGGATTTATGCCCCAGTGCATATCTGCAAAGTTAGCTCACCTAACAATTAAAGCAGTGGAAACCCCTCAATATAATGTCAAGTGTCAGATTAACCTTCCAGTTTCAAAAATTGCTTTCCCCCCCTGCTTAGCACTTTTGGTCTCTGCTTAACATCAAGCAAACATGGTTGGCTTTGTTTCCCATGTGTGCACACTACCAGTAAAAGTCATAACAGGAATTGACAGGAAATCATCATTTATCATTGCTCTACTTTTGGTATTAGATATGTCTGGCATTAGAGGGGATGATGCCCAGTTTAGGGTACAAAGGTGGGGTGCTCAGGAGTCCAGGAAATTTATTGGACCCATGGTAAAGTGCCACAGCCAAAGCCTCTGCAGTGGGACTATTCTGGCTCCCAGTACAAGTCTGAGGCTAGGAATAGTTTGGCTTAGGCAGTATCCAGAGTGCCTGGCATCCCACACACTGGGAAACAGTATAGACACCACTTCCATGACCTACAAAGGTACAAGAGGGATACACTTAACCAGTGGTTGATGGAGTTGAGTTTCAAACTGATGACATCTCACAGTTTTGTAAGTATGCTAATAAAGAGGATTTTTAATACATAGAAAGAGAATGTTTAATACATAGAAAGCCAAATTCTAGACTTTTATGCATAATGCTCTTCTTTTCTTTCTTTCTTTTATTTTCTTTTCACAGTTAATGCAGACTCATGCTGAATGTCTGGAGAGATTAAGGGAAGCAAATGATATGTATGCAGCACAACAGAAATATTATTACAGCTGTAAATGTTAATGATAGATTTTTCTGTATTCAATACAATAGTAGCAAAGTGAGCATGCATATCCTAACTGTAAAAGCAAGTATGCATGCATAAGTCTGGAGCACAAACCAACTTTAGAAGTGAAGTCTAAGACTAAGAGGTTGTGAGTTCAAATACCATGAGTAACAAGTATACAATACTGCAGCTCCTTTATAATATTACGTAAACTAAACTCTATACAAATGTCGTAAATGCACTGCAGTTTACTGTAATTAGTATACTTGGACCAAGCATATGTATAATATATGTACATTGCAAGGATTACTTCAAGCTATATTTTGTAGTTGGTAGTACATAAACTTAAATATAATAGCTCAAATAAAATAGTTGTATGTAGCATTGTTACCTCACAGCAAGAGGTTCTCCCGTTCGATTCCCGGCTGGAGTGCCTTCTGTGTGGAGTCTGCATGTCCTCCCCGTGGTCGAGTGGCGTTCGAAAGACAGGCGTAGAATTGGGTGTGCCTTCATTGAAGGTTGGGCGTCGTGTTGGCACCTCGGCACCATAAAAATCTACTGCCAGTCATTAGCGGATCGGAGTTCCACTGTGGCGACACCTAACCAGGAAAAGCTGAAAGAAGAAAAACAACTGTGATAGCATTGCATATCACATATGATGGTACTAATTTTATCTTTTTTCTCTCACCCCAACCCTTATCTTTTCTTTTTGTTTTCTATTATTTGTTGTCAAAATGTCTCTATTTCATTCATCTGTAACTAATCACTAAATACTTCACAGCACAGACAGGTAGGACAGCCCCTGTGGGTCAACCTGCCCTGACTCCCCCTGCTCCAGCAGTGATGGCCAGCTTATCTGGGATCCAACCTGACAGCACTGCTTCTGCTGCCCTTGCACTACTTGTACCCTCAAATAGCACTGTCCTGGCAGCTGGTGCTGTGATCCCCTCTGGGAGTAGTGGTGGAGTTTGTGATTTCATCAACAACCAGAAGATGCCAGGGTTGTTATGTAAGATTGTGTACTGCACCACTGGTGTATGCCTATGCCAGATGGAGAGGCTGTTCTCCCTCATGGTCCATAGGAGGAGAAGATGTTAAGCACTCCAGGACCAGCAGAGTAAGGGGACAGTGATGACAGTTCTCTGGGTGATGACTAGATTCTGTGTCCATGTTTGGCGGGTTGAACTTGCATTTCCCTTCCCTCACCCTAATCATGTTGTCCCCCAACCTTTTGTATCACTCACCATCCCTGTGTCATGTATTGTTTGCTTTGTTTCTTTGCATTTGCTTCCTCTGCTACCCAACTTACCTGACCCACAAAAACAAACATCACTTACCCAGCATTCCTCTCTTACTGAATAAAAAAAAATGGACACCTATCCTGCAGAAAAAAAAAATCACCTCATTCATAGCTCTTCATTTCACACACGTCTCTTCTTGACAAAGTTGATTTGGTTCAAGTTAGCTATATAACATGATTGCACTGTTGTCACCCCTCTTTGTGGAGGTGACAGTCCAAGTTCAGTTAATATTCTGTACGCATGTTCAGTTTACACTGTTAAGAAAATAGATGGCTATGGTTCTTTCCTGCCACCCTCCTGCACATTCCTGTATTTTTCTCCCTTTGTTCTTCCCCCTGCTCACTCCCCATTTTACCCTTTTCCTATCTTACATATTTTAACACTTATAATCTGGTCAAAAAATAGAATCACACATGACACACATAACTACCAAAAACAAAAGCACGAAGTTTGGCATTGCGCACCAACGCTAAGTGATGAACAGCTCTTCAATGGTGCAGTTTACCTGTGTGCAATGTCATGTAAACACACCACACTAAGGTAAAACACAGTAACACATGGTGAATGTAGTATAATAAATAATTGCATTGCATTATCACTGTTTATTTAAAAGTATTGCATACACTTGGATTCAAACCAAGTATCATTTGAGTGGAAAAAAGAATGGCTCAATGCATTTTCACCTGTTGCACAGAGTCAACTAAGCAACAGGTGTGTTTCATACACTCATTACTAACTCTCATAATTTTAGCAAAGTCTCATCTTTATGCACTGCTTAACTATGCACAAACAGGGAGATCAGTAGAAATGTGTATCTCGCATGCAAAAACACTTTGCCAGCCATTGAGCAAACCCACTGGTCGCTGTTGCATGATGTAAAGTAAATAATAAAATGTATTAATTTTGTTTACTGTCCGTTTAGTTTTCATGCCATGAATCATGCAGAAACATAAAAAATGAAGGTCCTTTCTAAGAATATGTCCCAAAATTACAATGCAGCCATGAGTTACCTCTCCCATGTACTGCAACCCTGCTCTTTCAGTACTTGTTGACAAATATATCAACTGCACTACATAAATTGATAAAAATGTGTGCTATGCTATGCACATGTTTAGAATGACATTATACATTCAGATTTTCAAATACTTGCAAAAATGTAAACACTTGTTTGCATATAGTTTATAAAGCTGTCTCTTAAACTATACCTGCAAATTGGAACACAACCACCACATACTACTCACTACACACTCATAGGTTCATAGATTAGTACTAGGCTAACTGCCCTTGTGGGTCATTTTAAGCCTAGCCAATTATCCCTTGTGAGACTCAAACGCTGCACTTTGTGTTTGTAAGGCAAACACCTTAACCATTAGGCCACTCTCCCAACCTCAATTGATAAAAATGTGTGCTATGCTATGCACATGTTTAGAATGACAAAAATGTAGACACCTGTTTGCATATAGTTTATAAAGCTGTCTCTTAAACTACACCTGTTCATCAATCTCGTAACATGCAGAGCTTGAACTATCTTGACAGTTGAATATACCTACACATCCATTTCATGCAGGCCTCCTAAAATCTTCAACATCCACTGATGATGTCATCCATCATAAGTTGTCCTGCAGTCTTGTAAAAGTCAGACTTCAGCTTTGGTCCTTGCATAAAGTACTGTGTTTTCTAGTTTCTTTGTGCACTTGCTTGACATTACAGACAGCATTTTACAACAGCATGTGGGACACTGCTATTACTAATTTCTCCTCACAAGATTCTGCTGATGTCAACTGCTATAGCTGATTTGCAGATGTGCAGTATTCCTATCAGTGTAGGGTCAGAGACTGGACTTTAGACAAGGCACAAGTCACCTCATCATATATGATACAGAGTACAGTGGCAGGGTTTTCAGTCTAACCACAAACATCATTGTATGGCATGGCATGGTTTGTAAGCCCTGTGCTTTCTTGGTAAGAAACCCCTATGGTCTCTTCAACTGCTACAGATGTCTGGTGAAGGACATGGAAAAAGGAACATTATACTATATTAGTATTCTGAGGAGGTTCATGCACAGTGCTGTTATATCATCCTCAGATCTGGATATGATGGCTTGACTTACACAGTGCACAATGTAGCCTTTCCATACCACTGTGGACACTTAGTGGCTGAAGTTTAGATTGCTATCTATATGTGTTTGTAAGTCTTGCACTACTGGGTTTCAGCATAGGGGGAGTATTGTGAATGCTGCAATTAGTGGGGAATTCCACTTTGCAGAGGACCATAATAATGACACATTTTTGCATTTATGTGTAGACCATGTGGCTTTTGCACAAATCATTTGCCTGTGTTAGCTCCTCCTGTAGTATTTTATCATCATTGGTGGACTCAATGATTGTACCCAATTGCAAGAATCAGCAAACTTAGTGAGCCAAAGGCTGTATACTTTAGCCTTCACTGTTGAGAAATAGATTGCAAACAGTAAAGGGACAAGCACAGATCCTTGGGGTATGCCACTGGTGAGAACTCTCCTGGTAGAGTTTGATTTACCAACTTCCACAATATGTGTTCTGTTGATGAGCCAGTTGGTTAACCATCTAGTGACATAAGGGTTAATCCCCAATTGGGAAGTTTCTCAATGATACCTGAGTAAGGGATTCTGTCCAGTCCTAGAGAAGATCAAGATAGGCGGTATGCACTGTTGCATCCTCATCCAGGCTTTCCACACAGAATCAGTGGGTTGTGATAATATCACATATCGCCTAGAGCCTGACTCAGAACATACACCTACCTGACATGGTTGGATACACGCTTGAACACACCCTCCATATGGACTATGCTCCCATAGAAGGATGTATATCAGCATGCATCCATCTGAGTTTGGGGGGCACAGCAGCACATGATGCATGCATATATAGACACATCCTGACTCTCCTCGTCTGTAAGGTAGACCAACATATCACCACAAACCTTTTCTAAATGGACACTATTAATATCCCGACTGTGTGCAACAGACACAGGTCTTAATGCTACATTCATGCCTGTTACATTTGTTAGATGTCCTCAAAGAGGCCATAGAGGGCATGCATGATGACAACACTATAATCCTGTGGAACCTGACCAGGCCAAGGCATTTGACACAAATCCACACACAGATGCATGTGTGATACCTGTTCTGTTGATGCACACAGTACATACATAGCTGTTTGGCAACACTGATGCCATGGATTATGTTTGTGACAGTCTGGACTGTGCCATATATATCTGCCATGCACAGTAGTCAACTGGCCTGTAGTGATCCTAATGTCCATACAGGTATAGCAGTGTCCCTCCTAACACCTCCAGTAGATGTTACAGTGTCAGGATGGTGTGCTTGATTGCTCTCATACATTGCTGAGAAGTCATAATAGCTGTGCAAGTCTGTTTGTGCAGAACCATATATGATCAATCAGAATCACATATGTTGTGTCAGAGACATGGAATTACTAGTGGTATTATTCTGATATTGTCCATAATTGTGCATGCTTATTTTACTGTTGTCCATGAGCCTGTAACTGTGCCCCACTTCTTTGAGATATCTGATGACATTACGCTCATATTCAGGCAAATCAGTCTGCAGAGCTTCACAATATGTACCCAACTCCAGCTGTATATAACATCCCTGATAGATGTCCTCTACATTGTTCATGTCAGGATGCTTATCTCACAAAGACATCTTCTCCATTGTCATGTCACCTTGTGTGACACTCACATAATATACATTTTCACTCTGCAGACTGTACTGTCCCATATTGATATGTAATTAGTGTTCCTGCTACAACTGTCTTCAATTGACATACCCTTATCTGCTGTACATTAGTATGTTTCACCTGTCCTAGTTCCCTGTGTTCATTCATACTATTCATCTGTGTGTCCCTGTTCAATAAACACACTTCCATTGACTGTTTATTTTAAATGGCAGTCCATCTACACTTACAGATAATTTACACAACTTTTGTAGAGAATGCCTGGAATGGGATTTCACAATACTCTGCATGACATACATTGCCTTTTACTGTGCTTGAACCACATACATTACTATATTTTAAATCCTAGTAATCTTTGTAGCATTCTGAGAAATCCTGCTAACCCAGTTTGCTCTATTGTAAACATGTTCGCTATTCATGTTGCTTAATATGGTTTCCTGGCTAGCAACACTGTTGCCAGCCATGCTTGTTTATGTTTTTTTTTTTAATTTCTCCAAGTCTTTTGGGTTTCTAATACCATCATGAAATTAGCATTGTTTCAATCTTTGATGTCAGCCAGAAGTGCTCTTCACAGTACCCACAATGTGCCCAGTAATGACTCCTTCTGCAATTTGTATGGGCTTACATGTATTGGTAACTTGCCTAAATATGATTGTAGATTCTCTTTTATAAGACCCTTTCTCCTATTAGTATGGAAACTGTATGGGTATCTTTCTACCACATTGCTCTCATTTCTGCCTGCAAATCCTGATATTTTATGACTTCTGTGCACAACACACTGTAGCCACTGGGTCTGGTGATTTCAATGATCAGTGCTACTTTTGTCATCTTTTCATGGACCAATATATCTGTTTTTTCTGGCATGTGTCTTTTGAACTGTTGGCAATAGGTGATTCCATGTGATGTAGACTTAATTTTCCTATGATGCTTTGTGGCTCATGTTTCCAGTGTTTTTCAGTTATTTCAATGCCAAAATGTTTGCACAATCCTAAGTGCAACAGTCTTGCCACATTATTATGCTTTTCAGTAAACAGTCCTTGTGCCATTAGTGTGTCACAACCAGCAACAAGGTGTGCAACAATTTCCAATTTGGTTTTACAAAACCTACATCTGCCTGTTTCTCCCACATGTTCAATGGACTTTGAAAACCAGTGTGTACATAGCCCACTGTCTTGGGCCACCAATATTAACGTTTCATCTCTTGGTTTGAATTTGCCTGTACTTAACCATTCCTGCCTTCGTTCCTGATCAACATGAGGTTCTTCCAGAAGTTTTTTATACTTGCAACTATATTTATGCATTTTCCAAATTTCTTACCTTCTCATCTGGTCCTTCACCTTATATTCTTTCTTTTGTTTTTTGGCACATTCAGATGCTGCCTATTTTTTTCTACTTCTGATTTGATTTCCATTTCTGCTTGACACCAATTTGCTTCTCCTAGATTAAGCAGAGAAGTCATCTTAGATTTATTTTCCTCATGTTTCAAAACTTTCACTACATTTAGGTCTTGTGAGGTCAGTAGATATGTGTGGAGTCCCACGATTGGTGGGTGGCATGAATATGTAATTAGCGCTGATGCACACCATGCAAACACATAAACTCCATGTAGGCTTCACGCAAAACCTACACAGAGTTTATTGAAGCCTACAGTATGACTTTACTAACATCTAACTTTATTTCCTTCCATTAATATGTATAGTTAGAGTTTATAACACTACAGCATATGCTATTAACATTCAGCAAAATGTAAGTAAATTATATGTCATCAACAGCTCAGTATAAAACATTACTATAATTTTGTTTTACCAATTCTTCACTTCTATGAAAAGAAAAAAAATGATTTTAAGTAGATTTCTCACATATATACTTGACAAAAGAAGGAAAAAAGAAAGAAAAAGACATTTCTTTTCTGTTTTCACAGATATCAGTGATGAGTTTTAGCCTAGATTTTCTTCAGAACAGTTCAAGGCAGGAAGTAAGGCAATCAAGAATCCAGCATTCTGAAACAAATGGAACACTCTTTTTTTTGTTCTCAGGCTTTCATTAAGTACAGCTTGCTTCATAAATAACATGTGAAAGCAATGTGATACATAGGAACAAAGAAAACAAAATCACCAGCACTTTAGCACTTCTAATATTATTCAGATCTGACATTAAGTTAATCCAGCAATGCACATACTAAGCAAAGTTTAACAAATACAAATGTTAACTTATATAGTCTTAAAGTTACCAATTTGATCACTTATAATTTAATGACATTCTCTTACAGGAAATATTTAACATTTAGAAATACACTTATATATTGAGTTAAATGAAATACATTCCATCTAGGCATCACGGCACACTGCTTACATCAAAGAAAGCAGGTTTATGATCCAGTAAACAGAGCTGGGCAGTGCACATGCACGCACCAAGATGGAAGTATCTGTGGCATGAAAATCACCTCATAAGCAGGTGAATTGCATGCAAATGAGGGAGGTAAAGTGATCCAACAAGTGGATAGGCAGTCTTGCAGACCCTGTATTAATGTCTGTAGTATACATGGAAAAATGCCATGTACAGGATTTGAAACAGACCACAGGGGCTGCAAAAATGTAGATTGATTGACAGAAATAGCATAGCAGACACAGATATGTGCAAAATTATCCACTGTGTATCCAAAACCATATGGGAAATAATTTAAAATAATTTTATTTTTTTAATGATGTATGCATGTTTGTGCAGCATGCTGCAGTGCACAAATATGCTACTATGAAAAAAAAAGATGGTAAAAACCAAATTTATTAGTATGTGACAGTAATGTATTATAGGACCCTATGTGGAGTATCTACAATGGTAGAATGGTGCTGTTGCCAATGAGACAGGCCCTGGAATTGTATAGTTTCCAGGTTGTGTGCATGGATCCCTATGCAAATAAGGTGGGGTTACTGAATAGCACAAATGGATATCCGTGTTCACAGATCCCATCCGTGTAGGCACAGAACTGTGTTGGTGTCCAGAGAAGAGGTAGCTGACATCAAGAGAGGGGTGCATCTGAGGACTTGTAAGCTCATTGGAGCTCATCAGTGCCTGTTTGCATGGTGTGCCACTGTGTTCAGCACGGGGTGTGTACACATACTGGTAAGCTTTGTTTAACTTCAGGGCATGTGCTTCAGCTTGTTTGCATAGTGCACCACTGTGCTGAGCATGACCTTTATTGGGAGTGAGTACAGTGACAGCTGAGCATTGCTTACCTTCATGATACATATTTGTGTGGTGTCCCTCAGTGTTGAGTCAGGAAGCCTTTCCAAAAAAAAAATTGGCTAAAAATGCCAATGGTATATTAATTACTGAAGACCCCTGTTTTAATTAAATTAGAGCCATTAACAGTCCATAATGATGTACTTGGCAGGTGAAATACATCATAGATAGCCAGTCACACAGGCTGCACCTACAGCAGTGCACTATAAAGGTTGCACACACCCTACAATCTGATTTTAGTCCCATACTCTGCACTAGTGGAGTACAGACTTGTGATTTTTAACTGAAGGAATGTTAGGGGCTGCTGCAGGGCTGTTGCATCTGTATGTGCTAGATGTTGAAGTCAATGCTGCTGCTGATGCAGCTGACAATAGGCCTAGACTGAGGATGAGAAGAGTGTGCAGGCCCAGGGTAACCTTGCAGGTTCTACATGAGTTGGAGATTGTAAATCGCTACAGGGTGGAAAGGGACATGCTACAAAAACTGACTGAGCTCTGACACCTCCAACTCAGACGCAGATTCAACAGAGGCAAACTCTTCCTAGTGGAAACAAAGGCATGTCTAGCTTTTATTGTACTAGATACAGGTACTTTCGAAAGTCCAACTGGGGACATGATGGGGATCTCACAGACATCAGCATCCAGGATACTCTACCAGTTCCTGGATGCCATGCTACCAAATGCCAGTGAGCACATTTATTTTCCCCTCACTCCTGAGGTGAAGGCCAGTAATATGCAACACTTCTACTGTGTAGCACACTACCCTGAGGTACAGGGTACCAGAGATTGCACTCATGCACACATCAAGGCACCACCCGGTGAGGAGAGTAGAATCTACATCTACCTCAAGGGGTACCACTCCATCAACAGCCAGGCCGTTTGCAATGCCCAGAGCATTATCATGAATGTGTGCTCTGGCAGCCCTGGCAGTTATCATGACTCTCATATCTTGCATGCATCACAGCTATACCAGATGTTTCATAGGTGGACATCCCACATGGCCACTTACTGGGGGATGCTGGCTATGCCTTGGAACTGCAGATGATGACACCCATCAGAAATGCACACACACTCACCGAAGGATGACATAATGAGGCATATGCACAAACTAAGAACATCACAGGGTGTGTGTTTGGGTGGCTGAAGTCATGGTTCTGGTGCCTTGATATATCTGGTGGAGCCCTGCAGTACTCTACAACCACATGTGCACATATGTTCACAGTATGTGCCATGCTACACAATATGATCCTGCAAAAACAGATGCAGCAGGATCAGCAAAGTGAAGGGATACACAGCTCCCCACCATTGCCTAGGTCTCCACAGCCACACTCACAAGAGGACTCAGAGGAGGAGCCCCCTGATAATGTCCCTGTAGGCAGATGTAGGCATGCCCAGTACACACTGGCATTGGCTAAGAGACAATGCATAGCACATTCACTGACAACATAGAGCTCTAGGGACTGACACTGTACTCCTACTCACATTCATATATTAAAATAGCTGATGCCATGCAACTCACACAACCTGTACCTATCCACATATTGGTTGTGTACTGCTTGGATCACACAGAGTCAGTCCTGAACTACAAGTCTCCCAGCTGTGGCATTCACAAGGTAAGTCTCTAAGCTACGCACCAATTGCAAGGATTACTATAACATAGCATTTGTATGGATCTTCTGCTGTTATACAAGGAAATATAGTGGGCTAATTGGACAGATGTAGCATCCACATGGGACTACATATACCCAGTCAATAGTAAGTGTTCCGTAATAGTCACTTGACCTCATGGTTGGAATATTCACTACATCAGTCAAAGGAGATGTTAAACAGTGGGCTCACATGATATTTAGACTACTGTATATCCCAGCAGATCATGTGTCATCATTCTCCCACCCCCAAAGCATACCCATACAATTGTTTTAACAGAAAATCACCTATGGTATATGAATGGACCAGGCAATTTCAGGTCTGTAACATAGACACTGCTCACACCATTGTATGTCTCTCCTCATGCAGGATAACAATGTACGTATTTATGCTGTTGATTGTGTGATGAATGACTCCTCTCTGTCTGGTGGCCTGAGTGGCTCAGTGGACTAGAGAAGGTAGCATGGGTGATGGTGTTGATGGCTCTAATCTGGAATAACTCACATCTTTTGCATGTGAGATAGTATGATGTTGGTGTTTTCACAGACTGTCATAACTCTTACTGCAAAAAATCTGGACAAAGTCAGTAAGATTATTGGGACAAAGGGACAAACATAGGGTCAGAATTCAAATATTGTCCCCATAAACCTGGAAAGTCACTGGAAGTAAAGGTGTTGCATTATTACATATGTTCTGAAGCGTATGACATCTGAAACACAAATGTTTGCCTGTAAGTAGTATAATGTAGCGATGTCAATATTCAATACTTCACCAGACATCCACAAATGTATGAAGAGTAGACCAAACATATGAGGCAAAACTCTGGACAATCTGTGGAAATCAGGAAAGTTGAGAGGTATACAGAGTGTCAGTCTGTTGGTGGTGTAACATTACCAACCACAGTCACAGATTACATACAGCACACAGTTGGGGGATGCAGTAGACAGTTTGAGTGAAGTGCAGCACTACAGAAACAGGGAGGAATGTTAATGTCTGTAACATACTAATTCCCAGACTGGATTACAGGTAGGTGTGCACTGGAGTCACTTTATTGTACTGACAGTCCCACTGGGCATTCCCATATACTTAGTTAAAATGAGTGCAATCCTGTTACCCCTTCATCAAAATGACCTGTTATGTTTAAATGTCAGTGCAGACAGATATACGTATACATATTCGTCTGTCACTATCTCTCTCTCACATGCATAGTATAGCTATTGTGATGTAGTGACAAACAGATATGTACTGATATATATAGCTATATATATTAAAATGATACATACATCCCCCATATATCTACATAACACATATACATATCACACACACACACAGCTACAGTTATATATATATATACATCTGTGTTATATACAGAATTTTGTCTGTGGATGTCTGTATTGTCTGACATACCCTAATAATGGTGAGTAAATCTCCACTATCACACAGCCATATTGTTGCTCAAAGGATCCAGGCTAATGGTGCAATAGTACAAATTCCATGTACCCACAGACCCCTGTGCCTGCAGGATGTCACCATGTAGACAGGCACAGGTGAGCAGGTGCTGTAATGTATAATGTTGTCAATGCATGTTTGGACAGAGTAACTTGTCCCTGTCCACAAGTATGTCTACTGCCAGCAGCTACATATGGCCATACTGCTAACTATACACATATAGCTAGGATAATTACAGTTATCCCATTGCTAGGATACTTGATGGAGATAACAGTATGAAGCAATATCACACTGCAGACCATAGGTGCTGGTCAACACAGGCCTAGTTTGTATAATGCACAATACTGTACCTGCAATCCCCGACATCCAACAGGCTTAACTTGTGGTGCATGCGATAAGTACTGTGATATATATTGTATAAGACTAGACAGGAAGGGGTTTTAATCTCCCTACAGCCACTTGGTGTATGACTGTGTGTGTGTGTGTGTGTGTGTGTGTGTGTGTGTGTGTGTGTGTGTGTGTGTGTGTGTTTGTGTGTATCTCCCTGCAAATGAATGGACATGACCTCATGGGCTGTCCACCTGCAATGATTATACACTTTTTGGCCCTGTAACTTGCTGATAGCTTCTACACTGCCCTCTTCTACAAGGCCTGATGATGTCAGCCACCTTAAGAGTACCAGCTGATAATGTATTATTAGATGTAAGCCGTGGTGCATGCAATATGTAATGTAATCTATAGTGTATAACACTAAAAACAAAAGCAGGAGGCAAGGCAGTCAGAAATAGCACCAAAACTCCAAGTCCAATAGTAAGTTGAACGCAGCTTTATTAAAATCCAGTAGCGTTTTCGCTGCTAAAAAAGAGTTGCAGCTTCTTCAGAACAAACAAACAAAGTGAATATTAGCGCCAAATATTTAAGAGGAAATCAGAGGTGTGGCAATGACATCACTTCCTCTAGTGTGCTAATTCACTTTAAATTCACAATCAGCAAAATAAAATAGATTCTATATAGGCAAAACCGACCGGAAATTCCGGGAGCGGATCTACCAACACAACTATGCAATTAGAACCGGGAAAATGGACAGTGCCTTATCAAAACACATTTCCAGAAATCCTGGCCATAAATTTCATTTTATGGCCATTGACCACATAGCACCTAGTATCAGAGGTGGTCCACTTACACTGATGCTAGAATTTAGAGAATTGGAATGGCAAATAAGGCTCGATGCATTCAGTGACCCAGGTTTAAATGAGAACTGCAACATAGCAGCAATCCTAAAGTTAAAAAGTTACATGAGATAGTATTTTCAGAATATGTTTGTTTATATATTCATAATTTTCATAACACTGATTTATATGTATATTTCACTAGACAAGTCTACTATTTCTTTAGTGTGATCTAGTGAAAGAATTTTAAGTCACAAAAGAAGTTATTTTACATTAGCTGCAAGTTAGAATATATATGTATCCATACAACTTGACAACTTTTAATTTTATAATTCATTTAAATCTAAAGTAGATTTCAATTTTCAATTTTTAATATGAAGGTTGTAACATTGTGCTTATAACTTGATGTTTTTTATTTTTATTTTTATGTTGATGTAAACGCTAGATTTTATTTTGCTGATTGTGAATTTAAAGTGAAATAGCACACTAGAGGAAGTGATGTCATTGCCACACCTCTGATTTCCTCTTAAATATTTGGCACTAATATTCACTTTGTTTGTTTGTTCTGAAGAAGCTGCAACTCTTTTTTAGCAGCGAAAACGCTACTGGATTTTAATAAAGCTGCGTTCAACTTACTATTGGACTTGGAGTTTTGGTGCTATTTCTGACTGCCTTGCCTCCTGCTTTTGTTTTTGGTTGTTTTGCTTCACTTCAACAGTTTCTCTTGTGTATAACACTAGATAGGTAGGGGTTTCAAATCTCACTCCAGCCCACTTTCACGGGGTGACGATAATACCCCCCATTATGGGTCAGCCCGACACTGACTTTCATGGGGTGATGATAATACCCCCCATTATGGGTCAGCCTGATGCCGACTTTCACGGGGTGATGATAATATCCACATGGCATAACCTTGGTAGCCTAGACATATGTAGGGTTTTGCAGTGTTTTGTTTGTAGTGGATGATGTGCCTCCCACAAAGGACTCACTGCAACAAGGCCTGCATATGTCATCAAGCATAATATTTCCTAAAATGATAGTACTAGCAGACATGAGGTGTGTTGCATGCACCATGTACTGTGATCTGTTGTATGTACCATTACATACATAAGTGTCCACACCTACATACAGCCAACCTGCGCTATGTGTGTGCCTTGGCATGTCCTGTATGCACTGATTGGAAGTCGTGCTAGCTTCAATGTAGCCATGTGTTTGTGTGAGCCTGTCAAAGCATTCTACAACATGATATGGAACCATGGGACATATGGATTGAACAGAGAGAGCACTGTAGTCTTCGACTGTCACTGGTCAGAAAGATGTGGATGCATTCACTGTTGTACAACCAATACTGACAGGTTTGGGACGTACATCCCAGACTAGCACTGGTATACTGAATGTGGCAGTCATCACAGCTATCAGTGTGTGCAATGGCACCCTTGCCATGTCACTACACAGGCATATTGTACAACTGTAGCAGCCACACAGGTTCCAAGGTACACCAATACACATTGTAGAGAACATGTCCTATGAAGTCCATGTCAGGACCGGTCATGTGTAGTTTCTCTCCAAAATGCTTTGGAGGGGATGTATATGGTTCCATACAGGGAGGTGTCAGTTCCCACTGTGTACTTCCCATGTATCCATGACAGGACTAACACATGTGTCACCTGTGCTACTCACCAATATCAGTGTGGTATGCATAGTACATGCTGATGAGACAGGTATGTAATACAGGTGGTACACCCAACATGAAACAGGCCCCCACGCATGTCATGTACACATCTGCTGTGACACACATCATGTGCAGGTTACATATTTGGATACAGAATACAGTAATCATAACTATTGCCAGGCAGCTTTTGGTACTAGACACAGGATATATGTAGATGTGTCATCTTCATCAGAACCCTGGTGGCACTTATGAAGGGTAACAGACCTTCTCACAGATTACAGATGCATGAGTGTGATGAATGCCAACATTGCCCTTGTTATTCTTTTATACACATATGAACCTATGAAGTCATGCAGTTATAGTGCTGTACCTTGCTGACAACATATGTCCACTGTGGTGACATGCCATCCTGTGCTGCTTTATTTCCACTGTGTATCCATAGGTTATCCCAACAGACTCCTGTAACAGAAATGTAAACAGGGCTGTGACACACCTGTCATTGTGTAACTATACAGCCAGTTCAACAGTATACAACATAAGGACCACATACGGTACACAAATGTATGTGGTGTGCACACGACTAATGCCAGCCTACTGTATCTCTCATTAACCACTACAAGTGATATGGTGAACCAACACTGAATTACACAGGTACATGTTAAATAATATAGTCACCCTTTGCATCAGCACATAGTTGCATTTCCCTGCATCAATGTCAAGGATGACAGGGAAGTGGTACAGGTATCATCACTTGCACAGGGTGTTGTGTGAGGATGCAGGAGGACTAGGCTGGCTCAAATGGTATATTGCATGTGTGTGAGTCAGGGGGAGCATGTAAGATGGACCATGAAGAGGTGCTGTGTGTGTCTGTAAGTGACCTGCATATGACAGTAGTATGTGAGTGTGAATTTGTGCATGTATACAATCAAGCTCAGTGCCAGCCCTACACATGCATATGTTGGACAGCTGTGGACCATACATGGTAGAGTTGAAAGTTTACCATCTCCAACTCCAAACAGAGGAAATGGCTCTGCCAGGAATTGCACTGACACCTCCATGCCCAAGGTCGAAAGTGGTGCTAGTACCTGATGGTGACTGCTGTCTGCTGGGATCATGTCCCCCATGGGACAACCCAGGACCAAGAGCCCATGGCCTGCCATGTCATTGTATGGATAGCACACTCCCCTCTGTAGCTCTGGATGTACTGTCACTATGAGAGTGTGAGTGTGCACAGCCATGTTGACTCTCAGCAGATGGAGTTGCTAACCTATGTCCACAGGTCCGATGCTCAATTCCAACCACACTTTTCAGCACAGATAATGTGCGGTCCAAGACAGACACTGCCTCAGCCCACCGTCTGTCCACTGCATCAGTCAACCAATCTGGGGTGTCCCCAATGTGGTGGAGGCTGCCACAGATGTCAGACTGTGTGACATCCATAACCCTAAGCATACACCTGGTGTTCTATTCAGAACATGCCTGTGACTCCATGATGGTCCAAAACATGCATGACGTGACCCATGATGTGTCACCTGCAACAGGTGGCGCTTGGACAGCAGGCCTCCTACAAGCAGTTCTGTCAATCTGCTTGTGTGTGACCACACCAGATCTTTTGCTATGGCCAGTGTCTACACTGATTAGAGCCATAGTTGCCACATTTTCCTGTTCAATGTCTCCACTCTCTGACTGTCTGATATCTGTGGCCACTGGGGATGGGGTATGTGTGTGTATACAGACTGTGAGCAGTGACAATAGGGGAAGAAGACTGATGTTTACCTCTGGGACAGATTCAGCCCCAGACACCCCCACCTATGTCTCGCTGTGGCCACCATCATCATCAGTGTCCGAGAAGACACTGACATGAGTTTGTGCAGGGGACAGACTCCAGTCTCCAAGGTCACCTGCAATAAGAATGAAAAAAGCAGTACATTAATACCTGCACTATTGTGTATGAAAAGTATCCAAGACTCCTAACAATGAAAACCCACAACTGCATTAGTGGTTAAACAACTGCCTTCTCTGCCTTTGTCCACAAAGCACTACATTGTAACACAATAAAATTCAACTCAGGACCTTTATGACCATTGCTTGAAGTAAATCAAGTGAAACATGAGCAGTAATATTTACCTTTTACTTACTCAATATGACACTATCATTGTAAAAACAAGACATAAAACTCAGTATAACTATCTTCACAATTATATGGAAATGCACATTTCACTGCCTAATGTATTTGCCTTCAACCTGTTGTATTTTAAAAAGCATTTTAGATTCCTTGTCTCATTTAAACCAGGAGCCTTATCTGCTCTTACCTGTAACTGCCAAAGTTTATCTGTTTGTTGAACTACACTGCTGTGACTATCCCCTCTCAAAACCTTAGGTACTTCTTCCAGACTGACATTTAAAAACATCCTACACTGTCTACAAACATAATTACATGTACATAGGGCATTATTCTGGACCTTAATCATAGTAGACTATAATTGATTCTTAACTAAACAAGTGTCATACTTACCAGGGGCAGGACCACACCTTGGGCAATACCTGATGGCCCTGTGAAAAGTTGAGGGTGGGTTAATGTCAGTACCACTGCATGTTGCAGCAGAACAAGGTAATACATCCATATATCTTACATTTACAGTAGCTACTCTGTTACTTTTTGTATTGGTCCCGATCTGCATATGAGTGAATACCTGAGGTTACACCCACCCAAAGAACAAAAACCTGACTCCCACATAAATGTATCTAAAGCCTGACACACCGACTGCTACAGTATTACAATGCTGATCACAGTAAGCTAACCTGCATGCTCCTCAGCTTTGGAAAGTATGGCACCCACCTCTGTGATGTATGGTGTGATGGATGCCTGGGAGCAGTCACATGTACCAAGGTACCAAAGAAACAAGAACAGCATATGGGTAAATCAGGCAGTTTACAAAATGCAAAACAGTAGTAAAAAAATCCAAAGCCTGGAAACATTGAGATAAAATGCAGCATTTATTCCAAACAGGAAAAAAAATCACAAAGCTTTCGGGATCAAACCTTCATCAGTGTGTAAAAAAGAAATCAAATTCCTCCATTTAAATAGTAAGTTCAAACCATAAAACTAATCACATGACACAGTTGTATCAATCACTTCAGTTTAAAGACACGTATACAAATAAAATATTATTGAAAGTCAGTATAGCCATAAAATAAGTAAAACATTTAATTAAGACCCATCCACACAATATATTTCCAAGTTAACTGTCTTTTTAAAATAGGTGTAATGCTTACTGTTGTATTTAATCCTGGAAAACAATCATCTTCTAAAAGTGTGATCCATCAGTATTCACATACTTCTAACTCATTATTAAGATACTCCCTTTTTTTTCTTTTGTCTGATGTCAATCACTCTAAAGTTAAATGTATGTGTACTTCCTTTCTACCTCATATGCTTACCCAAAGCATTAGTTGCTACCTCTTTATGTATTTCAGATTTGTGTTCAGTAATTCTGTCCTTCAATCTTCTTGTGCATTTTCCTATGTAGAATGCTTGACACATCTTACAGCATGCCATAAACACAATAGTAGTGGTATTAGAAGTTGCAAAATACCTGAAAGTATATTTTTTCTTAGCGTTAAGATGTATAAATTCACAGCTTGTATTTATATCATCACAGCATATGCAATTATAACAAGGAAATGTGCCCTGTTTTTTACTTATGTTCAACCTTTTATTATTTTTAAAGTCCTTATAGCATAGTCTTTGTTTCAAATTCAGACAGGTATGATATGAAAACATGGGAGCCTCTCCAACTATTCTGATTATCTCAGGCATTTTTTTAAGAATACCCAGATTGTTTCTAATAATATTCTTAACACCCTCTGATCTATGATTATATGTTGTGACATAGCATATATTATTATTTTTAATAGAATTATGACTATAATTAACATGGCTAGTATTACTAGAAAAGTGGGGTCACACTTTACCTGTTCTTTCCATAATAACGTCAACTGCTGTACATTTTAATAATGAGTTATCATAACCACAGTGTTCAAAATCTGTAGTCATTCTATGCAGTTCCAAATTAAACATGACCGCATCCGTGTTTAGTTGACTGGATCTTAACATTTGTCCTTTGACTAAAACTTAAAAGTATGTGTGGCATGCATACTATTCCTGTGGACATATCGGCTGGAGTGTATCTTTTTTCTATGTATTGAAGTATTAATACCTCCACTACATTTAGTTAGACTAGCATCCAGATAATTTATAGTATCCACAGAAAACTGAACTGTAAATTTCAAAAAGTTAGTGGTTCTGTTTAAATATTCTATGTATACTTCAAGTTCAGCATCATTACCAGCCCACAGAAAAATATGTCACCCACAAAGCATTTAAAAAAATAATATTTTGTCATAAAAAGGGTGCAGTTCACTATAAACAGATTGTTCTTCCCAGCACAAAACAACAATATTGGCATATGTATTTGCCATTGGGGTGCTCGTCACTACCCCATTTTTCTGTATGCATGTGCGTTCATCAAACATAAACACATTATTAGTAAACACCACTTCTGTCAATTCAGAAATTGTCTCCACTTCTCTACCAACCATGTCACATGTTCTACTTAGAAAGTCATGTAGGGCTTATAACCCATACTGTAGAAATATCACAGTAAATGCTGATTTAATGCCAACAGTTACAAATAAAAATTCAACATTCTGATGTTCATTAAACCAGCAGTATAACTGTTGTAAAAAATCTTTTGTATCTTTAATAAAACTTTTAACTTTATATAAATATTTGCTTAAAGTAACCTGTAAATAGTGAAAATTAGGTTCAGCAACACAGCTAGAACCAGATACAACAGGACACATGGGTGGATGGGTTAAACTTTTATGAATTTTTGGGAGACCACACAAAGCAGGTGTCATAGGGCATGGAACTGTGAAATAATTGAACAATTCAGTACTGATATCATTAAGCTGCAGCTCAAAAATATGCATATTAACTTTGGTTATACATTTAAATGTTTCTGCTGGATGGACTTCAACAAAACTATCAAAGTCACTCAAAAATTCAAGCATAAGAATATTATACATTTCTCTATCGAAAATAACAATTGCACCACCTTTGTCAGCCTGTTTAATAATAATATCATTGTTGTTTTGTAATTTCTCAAGAGTTTGAATCTCAGCAAAGAAAGGTATTTCTTTTTTTCAGACTTCATATAATAGTTACGTATGTCCCTTTCACATGCCCCCATAAATGCATTTAAAATGCGGCAATTCACCGGTATAAACATACTAAGTTTTTGACATACCTGTGTAGATGAATCAGGTGCATCCTTAAATATAAATTTCAGACTCACTTTCCTTATAAACAATCTAAGATCAGTCAGTGCTGTTACAACATTATCCACATTAGATGGAATAAAACCTATACCTTTATTCAAAAGCTTTAACTCAGCTTCGGTTAATTGAAAAGAAGATAGATTAACAACAGAAAATTCACTCAGTTCTTGTTGCTGTGAGTCCTGCTGCTAGTCTCCCGGTCCTCAACTTCTCCACCTGTTGGACTGCTGACCTCGAGTCTGCTTCCTGCCCCTCGAATTGTCCCTCTCCTTCTCTCAGTTCTTTGAAGTATTCCATACTGCCTGCTCCACTTTCTCTGGTAATGTGATAGTTGTGGTTCAGCTTGCGTTTCTTAGTGGCAATCAGCTTTTGTTCAAATATTGTTAAATTCTCAAGCGTTTTGTTATATAACAATGAACCATCATTTGTTAAAGATGTTTCAAGCAGTTCATTTCATCTGAATAATCTCCTTGTAAGTCACACATAACCGGCCTTCGGCATAGGCCAATTAGGCTGCTGCTTAGGATGCTACTCTAGCATGGGAGCTTTTTCAGTGTTTAGTTGGTGTAGGTAGACCAGGATGGGGGCACCAGGTGATGTAGTGGGGGGGCGCCGTGGAGCTCTTTTGCCTAGGGCACCTAAGGCCGCTCCTGAAGTCACATTCAGTTTTGTAGAAATATTCATTCATTAATCTCATATAATCAGCCCCAATTCTCAAATTAATCTCCTGCCACTTTTTGAGTAACTCAGGGTACGTATTACGGTATGAGGGCAGTTTTAAAACCATCAGACTACATGGAACAACACCATATTCTAAATATGTTAAAAACTAAAGCATTGCCACTGTAATATTTTAAATGACTGTACCTTATGTTCTAAGACAGTTATTTTTTCTTTTAAGCCAGCAGCAGCCTCATCCACATCATGTGTCAAGACTTCTCTTGGTTCCATCAAACAAGATAGCAGCAGATTATGTTGAATTAGCATCATTTGGTTCAGAGAACGACCACTATTATTCACCATAGACTGTCTCATGTTCAATGATAAAACTGCCTCAACGCCTGAGGCTGTTCCAAAGCAATGCAACTAAAAATCCAAAGAAACAAGAACAGCACATAGGTAGTGACTCTGATAATTTTGTTGGTCCATCCAGCAGAAGTATTTAAATGTGTAAGCAAAATTAATATATGTGTTTTTGAGCTTCTACTTAATAATGACATCAGTACTGAATTGTTTAATTATTTTACATTTCCATGCCCTATGACACCTGTTTTGTATGGTCTCCCAGAAATATATAAAAGTTTAACCCATCCACCCATGTGTCCTATTGTCTCTGGTTCTGGCTGGGTCACCAAAACTATTTCTCACTATTTACAGGTTACTTTAAGCAAATATTTATAGAAAGTTAAACGTTTTAATAAAGATATGAAAGATTTTTCACAACAGTTATACTGCTGGTTTAATGAACATCAGAGTGTTGAATTTCTATTTGTAACTCTTGATATTCAGTCATTATTTACTGTCATACCTCTAGAATATGGGTTAGAAGCATCACATAACTTTTTAAGTAGAACATGTGGCATGGTTGGTAGAGAAGTGGAAACAATTTGTGAATTGACAGAAGTGGTGTTGACTAATAATGTGTTTATGTTTAATGAATGCACATACATGCAGAAAAATGGGATAGCAATGGGCACCTTAATGGCAAATACATATGCCAATATTGTTGTTTCATGCTGGGAAGAGTAATTTGTTTATAGTGAACTGCATCCCTTTTATCACAAAATATTATTTTTAAATGCTTAGTGGGTGACATATTTTTCCTGTGGCATGGTAATAATGCTGAACTTGAAGTATACATAGAATATTTAAATAGAATCACTAACTTTTTGAAATTTACAGCTCTGTTTTCTGTGGATGCTATCAGTTATCTGGATGTTAGTCTAGCCAAATGTAGTGAAGGTATTAATACTTCAATACATAGAAACGAGATACACTCCAACCGATATGCCCACAGGAATAGTATGCATGCCACACATACTTTTAAGAGTGCAGTCAAAGGACAAATGTTAAGATCCAGTCAACTAAACACAGATGACGCCTACTTTAAACTGGAACTGCATAGAATGAATACAGATTTTGAACACTGTGCTTATAATAACTCATTATTAAGACATACAGCAGATGAAGTTAATATGGAAAGAACAGGTAAAGCGAGACCTCACTTTTCTAGCAACACTAGACATGTTAATTCTGGTCATAATTCTATTAAAAATAATAATATACGCTATGTAATTGTAGATCAGAGGGTATTAAGAATATTATTAGAAACAACTGGGGTATTCTTAAAAACATGCCTGAGATAATCAGAATAGTTGTAGAAGTCCCCATGTTTTCATCACACCTGTCCAAATTTGAAACAAAAATTATGCTAAAGGACTTTAAAAATAATAAAACATTGAACATAAGTAGAAAACATCACATTTCCTTGTTATAATTGCATATGCTGTAATGATATAAATACAAGCTGTGAATTTAGGTATCCTAACACTAAGAAGAAATATACTTTCAGGCATTTTGCAACTTGTAATACCACTGCCATTAGTATGTCAAGCATTCCATATAGGGAAATGCAGAAGAAGGTTGAAGGACAGGTTTACTGAACACAAATCTGAAACACGTAGAGAGGTAGCAACTAATACTTTGGGCAAGCATATGAGGGAGAAAGGAAGTACACTTACATTTAGCTTTAGAGTGATTGACATCAGACAGAAGAAAAAAGGGGGGAGCTTAATAATGAGTTAGAAGTATATGAATACTGATGGATCACACTTTTAGAAGCTGATTGTTTTCCACGTTTAAATACAGCAGTAAGCATTAAACCTATTTTAAAAGGAAGACAGTTAACTTTGAAATAACATCTTGTGTGGATGGGTCTTATTTAAATGTTTTACTTATTTTACGGTTCTACTGATTTTCAGTAACGTTTTGTTTATATATGTGTCTTTAAACTGAAGTGCTTAATACAACTGTGTCATATGATTCGTTTTTGGTTTGAACTTACTATTTAAATGGATGCATTTGATTTCTTTTTTGCACACTGATGAAGGGTTGATCCCGAAAGCTTTGTGATTTTTTTTCCTGTTTTGAATAAATGCTGCATTTTACCTCAATGTTTCCAGGCTTTGGATTTTTTTTTACTATTGTTTTGCATGTGCCTAAGTTTGCCAGGAATTCCTCAGTGGCTAAGAGTTGTTGTTCTACTGCAGGCTCTCCACTGGTGACAACATGATCCCTGGCTATATCCGCTGTCTGTTGCCGTAAACCAATCTGTGGTTCTGAAATACTAATTGCAGCCAAAGCAGCTGAATTGCACTATCATTCGCCAATGACATACAACCACTGTGTAATATACAAGGACTTCGTGTAGACCTGGGCCCCTTTCTTAGCTGTTGAGATGGACACTACTGGGGTGAGGAGACAACATCATCACAGAGGGTAGGTCTGTAGCAGAAATTTTTGCATACAGCTATGTGTACCACAGGCTGCAGCTGCTGCTCTAGGTAGAAAACATAAGCAGAGAGTGTGTACACTTTGGAGTACAACAAGCTGTTGGTGTATCTGTGTCAGCTGTGTCAGTCCTGTTGTAGAGGCAATGCTAGGATGAAGGTACCCTTTACACTCCAATTAAGGCATGAGTTTAAGGTACAGATATTAGACAACTGTGTCAATAACAGAGTACTAGGTGACATACTGTACTGCTATACAGATATGTGAAGATATGTGAAGTGCGTCCCAACCTGCAGGCCTGTGATTTCATGCATTGAAAAGCAGCTATTTAATTTGCAATGCTTTGTGTGAATAAAAAGTGTATCAGTGATCCATTAATTGCTATCTTCACAATAATGTAATTGAAATGCAGCACAACACTGGATTGTACAGGTATGTACTGACAGTTGTGATTACAGTGACTACAAGTCTCCTATAGCTGTTGTAGCACATACATACCTCTCAAGCTGATATCATGAGACAATAAGGGGCAAACACTAACAAATGCATGTACAGAACTACTCAGAATGGTTTCACATAATGTGGGCTTATATAACTACCAGGGTGTTCTGTAAACTGATTTGATAATACATTGCATTCCAGGTAATAATTTATCTGGTAAACATATGACAGATGGCTTAGTGAGGTCTAATTACATTATAAGAAATTGTGGCACTTAAGAGGTATGTTTGTGTACAGTATTTAAACTAGACAGCTGTCATGGCTTAGTTGGCAGGCATGGGAGTAGAGCCCACTAGCTGTGACTGCAGAGGACATATGCAAATACTTCAATAATTGACTGCATTAGCATAGTATGGACAAGCAAGAGATACAGCTATACTGCTATTACACAGATTTATTTCTGAATCAACAATGCTAATGCACACATTCTTGCTATTGAGTGTAACATTCTGTGAGATCTAAACACAATATCTGCACATAATATGGGCTAACTCACCCATCACATTTTTGTGTTCTTGGGGAGAGAGAAATTGTGAGCATTACATGACTGATACTGAAAATGTAGTGCTGCATAGCACTGGATTCGAACCCAGGGCTGTGTATGGCAAAATTTACAGTGCACAAGGAATTTAACAGACTGAACTATTGAGTCACTGCTGACTACAGGGTGACTGAGATTTGCCTGGAGACCACCTGGAAACATACTATAAATTGTACAATACAAGTTACAGGACTTTCCTCTAGCATTCAAGTACTGTTACAGTGTTTTACTAGACTGCAGTGCGAATAGAACACACATGCATGGTATACAGCCATAGTACATATATTAATACAGTTTTGTTTCACTTTCAACAATACAGATGAACAAATACTACTGTTATTTGTTTGCAATATCTATGAAGTCCACATACACAACAGCTGGCCATGGAGTGGGCTACCTCACCCATATACCTTTATTACTTGATGTCTGTGGAAGACACAGCATTATGTGACCAGTATTGGCCTAGAAAAAGCCTTGAACAGTACTATGAATTAAGCAACACCATTTGCAACAATTAGATGTGCATTCTACAGCTATTACAATGTCTTGACTGCAGCAACTTTACCTTATAGACTCAATGCAAACAGCTCTACTGCAATGGTTATGACAAGACAATTCTGATGTACACCATTTTCCTTGTTGTCATTAGTACTGTTTCTTGTTTTTATTGAACTACAGTTGTTATTATTCATTTATTGCACTACAGCTCTAATTCCAACTTTATTGCACTACTGACTTTATTGTATACCTTAGTACAGGTAACACTTTACTCTTTCTTGCTTATTGCACTACAGTTGGCATAATACATCCATACTCACCATGCTCATAGACCAACCTGGTCAGTTGCCCAGCATGAGACTCAGCATTGTGAGCCCTCTGAGCTGCAGCTGTTGGGATAGAAGTTTTGCAGACATTCAGATCACATATTGATAAAACAGAAGAAATGTACTTACATACTTGTGGAGCATTCCATGCCCTCACTTCTTGGACCCAAGTATCCAAGGTTCCTCTCTTTCCTCTTTTCAGGTCATCATGGTGGTGATGACACTGCTCACCTGTGAGGGGGATACCAGTAACACTAGTGAGTTCTCTGGCCAGGCAGTCCCAGGTCTTTGCCTTATGCTTCAAGCCCTGGGAACTGCCCTGCAGTGGCCTATCCTCATGTTATTTTTACAAGGAGCCCAACCATGACCCTGGACTCCTGAATGCCCCACTGCTGTGCCTGAAAGCACACACCTTCTCCAGTATCACCAGCCATATCGACAGATGATAAACTCCAGTGGTCTCTGCAGAATTCCCACCTAGTGCACTTTATATAAGCTGTTTTCCCACCCTTACATGTCATTGAGCAACATTAAAAAAAGTTTTGCATTGCTTAGCAGCACAAAAAACAACCAAGCAGAGCTGAGCAGTGTGCAAACATGCACAATTGTGGTTTTAGCAAAGCTGACCACCGTGTAAACATTGGCAGCCATTAACATGTTTATGCAGTGCTCTGCATGAATGAGCAGTGCTTAGCAGAGCACAGCAAAGCTATATTTTAAAGTTTTGTCCATAGAGTGTGCAATAAAAATACAGACAACTTCTGACTTTCATGTATTCAAACCCTAGACCTACTACACATACAGCTGAAATGCCACCCATTAAGGTATATGGATATTAAGAAATCTGGTATACCATCACATATACCACTGAGCTACATGTTAGCAGTGCTGAACACCACACTGTACTGCACAAACATGCTTAAATATACCAATAAATAATTAATTACATCTGGTTTCTATTTTAGATGTCTTGCAGGTGTCTGCCATGTATGTATGAACTCCACTCGGCTTAGCTGTGCTCTGCACCGTGCAAACTAAAATTAAAAAAAAAAACATAAAATGTCATTCTGCTTATTAATTACATCTAGTTTCTATTTTTACATGTCTGCCAGGTGTCAGCTGTCTACATGTGAGCATAGCTTGACATTGCTGTTCTCCACACTGCACTGTGCTAACATACATTTAAAAAAAAATCAGACAACCCTGTTTCAATATGTGTGTTCCTTGGCTCTCCCTTGGCAGTGCACCATCATTAATATGCATGCTGTGCTGTCAAGAAGGGACCATGGTTATGTACATGGATACATTCTGTGTGGGGTCTACACAGTGCCTACATAGAGTTTATTAAATCCTGGGAACTGTCATAGTGTGTCATTGACACATCAAAGAAAGATGAGCTTTGTCTCAAATTATCTCCAAATATTTGCATCACTTTAAAATAGTCACTGAACCTGTTTCCCTTATTTCAAATTTCACCTATTGGATAGGGGTGCTGAGCACACTACCAAGCATAGTTTTTAAAATAATTTTGTTCAGTAGCAAACAAAATCATACTAACAAAATAAACAATAAAAATAAAATCACCTCCTCTTGACAATGAAATCAAATTTTATACAACTCTGGAAAAGTATTGAACAAATGGCCATTATATTCATAGATTCCTTTAAATCTAAAGAGCTGTTATGCCATTGATAACCCTGGGTATTCATTAAAAACAGTGTACACATAACACTAAGCCTAGCAAGATTTTGCATGTTAACACAATTAGCAGTGGTGCTCATTTAATATGCAAACTGCTAAAGAAGCCTACATGTTCAGTAGCACCTCTTTGTGGCCAGCACAAGTGTTTGCTGCCACAAAAAGGTGTACATAGGATCAAGTACACAAATATAAACATTAGCTGATGCAGGCACACAAATTCAGTTAGTGAGCATGCACCGACCGCATAATAGAAGGCAAGAGCAAATTTAATGAAAGAATAAAGAGGCAAGGGAATGTAAATGGGGAAACTGTATTTAGATATAATGGTATTTGTGTAGAAACAAGAAGCAGGGGAAGCTATATTGGGGAACTGTATTCAGATAATAAATGAAATTAGGGCACAGAGAGCACTTTTTGCATAAATTATTTATATTTACTTAAACAGGTAATCTTGTTCACTTTAGTGGCCCATGTACATAACTAAAACAGGAAATGCTGACAAAGGATGTGAGGGATGCAAAGATACAATGTGTCAAAGTGGAGCAAATGTGTTTTAAGAACTGCTGATTTGAGATAGCCGTTAACAATGACAGTAGATACTTTAGGGATATTTGCATATGCTGTGGTCGCTGCATATCAGATGTGTATCCAGAAAGTTGTCCTTTGTAACTAACAGTACGTTATTTCCTCACTTAACCATGTATAAAGAAAAATAAATGAGCAGTACAGCTGTTGTGTCATGCACTTCAGAAAAGGACATTTCTTTATCATTTGTTGTTACATTTAAACAATAGAAGGGTACTGTACACTTAAACGTGTATTATTCAAGAATGTGTTGTATATTATTATAAACTATAAACTTAGCATAACCATCATAAAAAAGTAAGTTTGCCACTATACATGTTTTGTTGTGTGCTCAGTAATATTTGTGTTACTCACATGATTGTATTGAGAATGCCTAGCTACACCTGTGTGACACGTACATGTAAGTATTCTGCAATCGGAATGTTTACTGTGGGAGTGATCAAAGGTACAATAAATTACATTCACATGGTTGATGTTAGAACATGCATACAGGTTAAAGAATTGTAAGGCTGTCACTAACTTATGTGTATGAAGGAAATAATACAGATGGCTGTTACTGCAGTGAACACACCTATGGCAATTTGGAAATATTGAGAAGAATCATGGGCATGTGGGCAATAATGTCACTAATAGTTATAAGTGATGAAAGAAAGCAATGTTTATGCAAGCTGTATGTTATAAATGGTACAAAGTAAGTGACTGTTTATGCATATTGTGTATGTGCGTAGCAAAATACAGAAAGACATGACACACACCCTGAGTTCCAACCCAGTGGTGCAAGACTTAGGAACACAGGTTGATATCAATCTGAACTTCGATCATCAAGTTTCCACAGAGGTAAGGAAAGACTTCTGTGTAGCACACCTCATAAGCAATGGCATAGCATCTAGGTCAAGGGTTTTATATCTCCACTGTACTCAACCCTCATCAGACCACATTAATAGAGTATAATGCACCCTTTTGCATGTACCTCACCAGACACCTGCAGCAGCTGGAGAGACCTCAGAGGTTTCTAGCTAAGAAAATACAGGGACTCCAAATCAGGACATATGTGGACAGGCTGAAAGCCCTATCACTTTACTCTCTCTCTTACAGGCTGCTGAGAGGCAACTAGTGCCTGGTCTATAAGGCAATCTCCAACCCTTCCCTAATGGAAATACTACCTATCTGCAAGTCAAATGTCACAAGAGTCATTCACTCTAGGGATCTCAACCTAGCCTGTGACATTAACAGAACATGCTAGAGAGACAGATATGTTTCCCAGAGACTGCTGCTTCTCTGGAATAGACTTCCTACTCATGTAAAACAGAGCTCCTCACTGACCCTATCAAAACACAGCCTAGATAATTGGATGGAAGACTGAAAATTCACCCCTGTGATGGCACCCATGTCTCTCATGAACAGAAGTAGCAAATGTTGATCACAGACCTGCTCTGTTAATAAATTCATTCTGCGAACTACACAAAAAGAACAAATGGGAATCCTTGGGATTAACATGGCTAGACTTGTAAAGGCTCTAGGGCCGCTAGCTTAGTAACCTCCTACAAACCTATGAACCTATGAACTTACACAGATGTGTCAGATTGACCAGGATATAAATGGAATGATGATCTGATATAAATGTTACCATTTGTTTGACTATAGCAGATAAGACCTGTGTACATGCACAATGAGTCATGCTAATATCCCATATGCAAAAATGTACATACATCAAGGTACAAGTCAAGTGTAGTCTGTCCCCTGACAAATGAGTGGTGTTTCTGACTGTCATGATATATATCAATATTCCCAGAATGTATTGTTGTGTATGTCACAAATGAATGGATAGGTATCCTACAGAAGACATGGGCAAAATAAAACTCCATGCTGGCATTAGGCCACTACTACATCAGCTAATGGGCAAAAGCAACAAATGTCAGGCTACAATTATTTGTGACTATGATGCATTTGTGTTACTGTAATCAATTAAATGACTGTGTCCTTCCTGGTGTAATTGCCATGCTAGACATACTGACTAAAATACATGTATCAAACTGCAGATGTGAATGCAATGTATTTTAATTGACATATTGCCCTGATGTGAGCCTTGTTAAAACAATAGTAAGAGCTACATGTAAATATACAGCACATCCAGGTGAAGAATTAACATGTAGTACTAAGTGGCCTGTTGTAGATTTACATTGCACAGACACTTAATGTTCACTGGCCTCTGACAAATGTTGCTATCCTCCACCTGTAGGTCACAAACTCAATTGCGCTGACAATGACAAAGCCAACATTACAAAGGCTAATTCAATTTAGTCTTGACAAAGAAAATCAAATGACAACAAATATTTTATGACATTCGTTACTTAAACGTGTCTTTGCTAAATGGCACACATCTACTACATCATTATACTGGGCTTGCTTACAGGGAATTACAATAAAGACTACTACAACATCAGCTAACAAACACAAATACACAAGAAAGTGTCATTAACACAGGCCCATTCACACTTTCTGATGATTTGGCAGCATGCCACATGTTTGTCAGGCATTTTTGAAAACTGAAGAGGTTAGGTACAAACCCATATGTCACCCAATGAATAACCAACTGGCTCACAAATAGGATCCAGGAAGTTAGAATTGGGGAGTCCACCTCTACAAAGAGGCCAGTCACAAGTGGAGTCCCTCAGAGTTCAGTCCTTGGAATGCTCCTTTTTGGCATTTATTTCTCAGGAGTCAAGGACAATGCCAGTGGTGTCTGGCTGACTAAATTTGCAGATGATTGCAAATTAGGAGCTGTCATTGACTCTTACACTGACACAAATGTTCCCCAAGAGTGCTGACACAGACAAACAACTGGTGTCAGAGTCATGGACTAAATCTAAATGCTAAGAAATTCATAATAGTATCCTTTGTGAAGTCACCCATCCCTGGTAACTGTCATATTGAAAACACGCCACTTAGAGTTGACCCAGTAGTCAGGAACTTAGGCACACACATAGACAGTAGTCTAGCCTTTGACCATCACGTGTTTACAGTGGTGAGGAAATCATTCTATGTTGCACAACTTATAACGAAAGGTATGACATCTAAGTCCAAGGAAGTCATTGTTCCACTGTATTCGGCATTCATCAGACCTATCATTGAGTACAGTGCCTCCTTTGGTATGTACCTAACCATCATATGCAACAATTGGAATGTCCACAGAGGTTCCTCACTTAAAGAATACAGTGCATAAGTAATGTGCCCTATACAGACTGCCTCAAGACCCTATCCCTGTTTTCTGTCTCCTACAGGCTTTTGAGGGGAGATCTATGCCTGGCATACAGGACATTGTTAGACCCCACTCTGATGGACCTCTTGCATATTCACAAAACAAACAGCACCAGAATTACCCATTCTAAAGACATAAACCTTGCCAGTCATATAAATAGGACCAGCTGGAGAGATGGGTATGTATCCCAGAAACTAATCTGTCTATGGAACAGGCTCCTCATCCATGTTAAGCAGAGTTCCTTCCTAAGACAAATCAAGTGTAACTTGGACAATTGGATGAAAAACTAGAAATTCATCCCTAGTTTGGCTCCTATGTCTCTAATGCAAACAGGTAACCTGTAAATGGTTCATCTCCAAGGCCTATGTTTACACTTATCAAGGGTATCAGAACTTGTCAGAGATTTGGGATGCATGGCTAGGCTTAAAAAGGGCTTTGTGGTTGTTAGCCTAGTAAACACCTGTAAACCTATTAACCTATAAGAACTTTTCTATAAGCTCTCATGCCCTATATAGCCCTAGAGGGTGGACAAAACAATAACAGTAATATATAAATGTTTGTATAAAGATATGCAATAAAGATCATTATTATCTGGCAAATAATGAATGCCTGTGAGCATTCACTGACATACTCATATTGCCAGACTTAAACACGTGCCAAGGCCACATCTCAGAGAGATGTGTATCAACCACTGACACCACTGAAAGTGGCATATGTGATGTATCATAAAGAACACACTTGAAGGGAGTACATCACTGTCTTATTTTAAATGGTATGGCTCCTCTAACTTGAAGTGTGAGAGCTTAAAAATGTGACCCTCTTACTAAGCTATATCTACATCCTTTGCATAAACTATTCATGCCTGTTACAATTGTCTGACAGACAGATGTTACCAGATTCAAACCTCAGACAATCACACTATACACAGCTGTGTATTAACTGCATCTGCCACAGTAGATAGCAATGGAGCTTATTACAAATAACATAAATCCAAGTGTGAATTAAGAAAGGTCTTCTAATGTTAATTTATTTGTTCAAATGATGAAAAGGATGCAGCTACTGTAATGTTCACACAACTGTGAATTGTCCAATATCATTTTTGGATGGCCATATCAATCTTTTCACCCACATTATTTGGTACACACATATAGTCATAGATTCAAACCACAGTATGTCTGTGTAGATATACTGTACAAGTCTATATTAACTGCCTGTACCACAGGAGCACTCATGCCACAAGAATCCCAGAACACGTTTGACTACCATGAAATCCCCAAATGTGTTAAAAGTTGTTTGTCCAGCCTAAAATGGAAAGAGATAACTTGATGCAATGCTGTTTGCATCACATGAGTATACTCACATAATGTCCTTTGAAGTAGTTGAACAGCCACCTTTATAAGACTACAGGCTTATGAAATGTGTAGTAATCACACATGCTACAGTAAAAGTGTTACCACAACTGAGACTCCACATATGTGAAATCATTACATCATATCATAGTGTTGCAAACCAGTTGTTTGAGGTAAAGGAGATAGGCAATTATACACATTACAACTGCGGTAACTTCAATGTATGCATATCAGTATACTGGCACTCAGTGACTGTAGTCACTGCAAGTTTTGAACACCTACCTATGTGAGCATAGAAGTTACATGATATTGTGTGGATGGAACACATCACAAGATAAGTCTTACTTCAGTTGTGAGATATTTGTATATTTGAAGGCATTATATTATCTTATTGCTGCAAGGCGTATGTGCACCTGTAATTTGGTTAAAAGAGTGGTGTGATCTGTCTTGTCACAAAATATTACACAATGCTAGGTATATCCAAACATACATCTTGCATAATGCAGTTGTCACTGTGAAGGCAGAGTCATAATCATGCACAATGTGTGGATAATCACAGATTTGAACTCATGGCTTACTAAAGCAATAAGCTAAAGAACATTACCTCATTTCTTCACCCCACAGGAGAAGGCCTGCTACTAGTATTAGAAAAGACAAATTTCATTAAATTGTGTCATCTTTGTTAAAGAATTTTCTGTATAAAATTGGTGGAAAGTGTTGTAAGAAGAATCCCCAAATATCGATGTACACAGCAGATAGGTTGGTGACAACATTGCTACCTATTTGTACATCCACACTCCGACTAACACAACTGAGTCTAAGTAGTAATGCCTGGATTCAAACTGACAACCTAAGATCACAAGACAGATATTCACTTTGGGTCTGTCATCTACATCCATTTCCTGCCAACAGACAAGAAGCTGTAAAAATGGTAAGGATCCATCTCTGCATTCCTTTCCACTTCCACAGGAGTCCTACAAGGATCCATCCTTGACCCTCTAATCAGCAATATTTTTTATCAAAAACCTACATTCATCTTCTGTGAAGGCACCTTAATTCAATATGTAGATGACTCTACATCATCTCCTCTTCAAACAGTTTAACTTACCTCCAAGAAATCACTCAACAACCTGTCATCTCCATTGAAACCTGGCTTACAATAGCACAACTCATACTTAACCCCCCAAAAAACAAGCTCCTTCTCTTTACTCCAAAATCTCACACTCCTAACACAGCATCCTTCAAAATCTTCCCTGCAAATGGCATTGAAGTTGAATTAGTCCACCATACCAAACTATTAGGAGTTATAATAGATGATAGATTCAATAAACTCCATGTAGGCTACATGTAGAGCCCATACAAAGTGTATCTGTGTACATGAAGTTGCGACTGTGGCGGTGATGCATGGTGAATATTAATGAAAGGTCTGAGTACTTAAACAAAAGAAGCAAAATCCTGTAGATGCCACCACAGTAGAGAATGAGCAAGTTCCACTTGATTAAGAAGAAAATGAGCTTTTATTGATAAAACAAATAATAAGATCTTGTAATTGGTGCATTGATGTTAGCCAATCATTTGTCTAACTAATGGTATTATATCCAATCAAGATGCTTATATGTTCTACTAAGTGTTCAGAGTTACTGTTCTATTGATAACCAATCATATACTTCACATTGGTTGTTATTTCCAATTGCAATACAGCCTTAGTAAGCTTAGTTGCATAGACTGAAACTGCTATTTGGCACTATAGCCAAGACCAACCAATCATATCTCTGACTTTGGTTCTTACTTCCAATCACAATGTAGCATGAGTAAACTTATTTGCATAAACTAGAACTACTGCTCATTTTCTTCTTAATCAAGTGGAACTTGCTCATTCACTGCTGTGGTGATATCTACAGGATTTTGCTTCTTTTGTTTTCCCAGCCTGCGATGCTTCAGTGTGAGTGGGATATATATTTTCATTTTACTTGGTTTTGTTACCTCCTCATTACACATGGTGGAGAGTGCTTCTGAAATCAGAAATAGCACAAGCATGCGTGAAAATAACAGGAATACAAGACTATCTGAATTTTTATGTGAATCTGACAATCCATTAATACAACTTACTTTAACAATGGATTTTACAACAGTGAATAGAGCAATTGAGACTCCTGCCCACTTTGAGACTATTTTGCATGAAGTGGAGGATGCTGTTTTTCGATTAAAGAAGCTACAATGGCAAGAGTTCCATTTTGAAGCATGTATACATCACAAGGTAGCCCCAAGAGGCATGAGAGTGAAATGCCTCCCTAGTTATGATAATCACTACCACTATGTACTAGCCAAATGGCAATCTAGTAACCTGGAAATCAGCTTTAATTATATGTGTCTCTTAATTGGTTACTTTAAACCAGAGGAAATTTCAGCCTCTGACTTAATAAAGGTCAAGCAGTCACAACTGGAAGAGATGGAACTTAATGAAGCCTGCCTTCAGAAGCTGGAATCTTTACAACACAATCTGGCTTTGTATGAGAACAAACTCAAAGCACAAATGACTTGGAAACTACAGAGAGACTTCTAGGACTTCACAAATGGAAATGTTTTTGAATGGCCATGAAGTAATAGTCGCCCGGTTGACTCCAGTAGAGATACCAACAAACAATGTGATACATTGAGTGTATCTACCAGTGTTGATAGCTTACAACTTTTGACTTTTGAAACTTCATAATTAAATAAACAGAACAATACCACAATAGCTGTTACAACACCTAGTAATACAACCAGTGTACTACCGAAGAGTCACACAAACCTCAGTTCTGACCATATAAATGGTGCTAGACCAAAGGAAGGCCCTTTAGGGAATTATTTAGCCTTCCACCCTTTTCCTATTCCCATCAAAGGGAATCTGCAGAAACGTGGCAAGACACCAAGTCAAGAAAGAAAACTCAAGAAAATGAACTAGTAAATGAAACAGTTAATTCGTTAGTCATCAACATGTCTCATTTTCCACTCAGTCAAGATCATATCAAAGTGTTAGAGAAAGGATTGACTTTTGTTCCCTCTCTCCATTCAGATCTCCATGAGTTTGTTGCTGATATCAAGCTCTTTGGTAGGAATGTGAGCTTGAGAAATATATTCCCTGAAAGTAATGCTGATGGTACACGATGATTTAAGAAACCTAGTACTTTTGTGCCTATGAACCATCCTTCAGTGGATCTATTTATAAATTTATGTGAAAATGAAGTCAGCAAACTCAGGATAGATCGAAACAAACAGAAGCATTTTCATAATCTAACAACTAATGAGTATCAAGCTCTTATGGAATTGAGAGATAATGTAGACATTGTCATAAAGCCAGCCAGTAAGGGTGAAGCTACAGTGGTAATGGATGCTCTTGGTATAGTAATAGAATGAAAGAAATGTTACGTGACCATAAAACATATGCAATTATCACCCCAAAACTTTTGGAAGAGAAAGTGAAATATGTGCATGGTGCATTGAATGCTCTCCTATTAGAGAGACGTATCAGTGAGGACCTCTTTACATTTCTTGAAACCTTATACCCAATAATACCAACAATAAGTGGCCTCCCCAAGATCCATAAAACCCTGTTAATCCACCGCTAAGACCCATAGTAGCAGGTTGAGGTTGGGTAACTGAACCTCTATCCATATATGTAGAAAATGAACTAAAACAACTACTGACCACAGTTGACACAGTACTAAAGGATTCAGGAGATTTTCTAACTTCTCTTAACAAGTATAAAAAACCTCACTAATTTTTCAGACTTGATCTTGGTTACCATGGATGCAGTCAATCTTTTTACTGTCATCCCTCATAAATATGGCATAGAGGCCATTAGGACCCTAGGAATGTCTAGAGGCCGAAATGTGGAGGTAGTTTGCTACCTCTTTGAATTGATTTTGGAGAATAATTTCTTCATGTATGGGAATGAGTGCTATAGGCAAACATGGGGTGTAGTGTTGGGCACCCCATGCGTGAATAGTTACTCAAACCTGGTTCTTGTTCAATGGGAGATGAATCATGTACATAATATCAGCAATCTCTGTCACCAATGTATAGTGCATTATGGTTGCTTTGTTGATGACACCTTCTTTGGAGTGGGAGTGAACAGGACTTAGCTGATGACATCAATATTTTTTTGAATTCCACAACAACATTTCTGAGATTCACTGTCGAATCCTCCAAATATGAGATACGTTTTTGGATATCACATTAACTTTAGATAGTGGCAAATGTATGCACACTAGAACCTACCGTAAGTCAACTTGGCGTAACCATTATTTGAACCGATCCAGCATGCATCCCAGTCATGTTTTTAAAAACATTATGGAAAATCAAATGAGCAGGGCTTCCAGGTTGTGTAGGGAAGAAACTACATACAATATGGAGTGTTCTACACTAAAAACAAATCTCAGGGAAAGAGGCTACAAGGATAAAAATTTATCTAGTAAGCCAGACCTGCAGACCAGTGTTCGTAATAAAGTACGTCCTTATTTTCTTCAAAGAAATGAAATAATAGAAGCTAATAAACCAAATGAACACGTATTTAGTCAAACCAGAAAGGATAAGGTCAATTGTGTCTTGACGTACAGTACGGACCATCTGCAAATCTGTAATATTGTTGAACAATTTTGGCCGATCCTCACAGAAAATGAAAAAAATCAAAAGCATTGCAGGCGATCAACCGAGATTTGTCTTTAAAAATAAGAATAATTTGAAACAACTCCTATGCAATAAAGATGGTCTCAAGAAGAAGACACCCGGTATGAATGAAGACACCCACAAATGTGGGAGATGTAAAGCTTGCCAGTTCATTAACTGAACTACCTCATTTGTGCATCCAAACATGAATCAAACATATTACTTCAGAGCAGCAGCCACTTGCAATACACAACATCTTGTATATCTTGCCACCTGCAGTAACTGCCCACCTTTTTATGTGGGTAAAACTGGCCAACAATTTAAAAATAGAATTTTGTGCCATATGAGGGATATCTCTAATAGAGACCCTCACAACAGCCTTGCAAACAATATAGCTTCCTATCCGTCACATAAGTTCACATTTAAAGCCATAGAGACGATTCCATTCAATCCCAGACAAGGAGATGTCATGAATCAAACAGAACTATGTGAAGTTAAATGGATTACAAATTTGTGAAGTACACGTCCTCCAGGTTTGAACAATATGATCCCTTTAAAACCAATTCTGAAAAACAGACGTCTCACAATCAATAAGTAATTTTAATGCATTAATAGTTTTAATACTTTCAAAATGGTTTGTTTTTGATTTTTAGTCATTCAGCATTGTCTTTTGTGTCATGTTTCATACCATAGCTATGGACTTGGTTGCAACTAGTAATGTTGTTTTTTAATAGATGTGGGCATAGTAAATACTTAATGTTACTTAGTCTCTGTCTAAGGTCTTACCTATAAGAAATAGCATAGACATGTAGTACTTCAGTTTCAATTCAAATAATTGGTAAGCTGGTATAACTTATGCAAGCCCGAAATCCAATGGTCTTTTCATTATTATTAAGATAATCATGGGCACTCATTTGATGTCATAAGGTTGTTTTATTAAGAAGTAACAAAAATTTTTGTTTACGAGCAGATTCACTGAGAATGCTTTCTCTTTTGCTGTGAAAGCTGGTGTATTGCTTGTGATTGTTAAATTTCTTGTAAAGTTATTTACAGTTGAGTTTATATACATATATGTATATATATATATATATATATATATATATATATATATATATTTCTTCTCCCCAAGATACTTATTTACTGATAAGGCTTCAAGCTTTAAATAAATAGTTAAAATGTGCAAGAAGGTATTGGAGATATCCCTGCAGCCACGAAAGCGAGCGGACCCCCTTTTTTTACTAACTTTGGCAACCAATGATGTTTGTAGGTGAGCTAATTTGCAGTTTGTTTTTTCCAATGCGATAGCTTACCTGAATAAGTTTCCTTTGAGTCATCTTTGTTATCTTTCTGCAACCGCAAATGCAGGCAGGCATTCTAACAAACTCAGTCTTGTTTGACCAATTAGTGTTTTAAAATAATTCATCCTTTTCTTAATGAGTCTTTTGACCGAAATGGTCAGCAATATATTTTCACATATATTTTCCTTCTCAAACGGACATGAAGGAACACTCGGGCTTTCATGTTGTAATACAGTTTTAATAATAATAAAATGTTGTTGTGTCTTTCGGCTTTTCCCGGTTAGGGGTTGCCACAGCGGAACTCCGGTCCACTAATGATTGGCAGTAGATTTTTATGTGCCGAGTTGCCAGCCCTGACACACAACCTTCAATGAAGGTACGCCCATTCATGCATGTCTCCACACAGAAGACACTCTAGCTAAGAATTGAACAGGACAACGTCTTACTGTGAGGGACAACACTACCGCAGCACCACCACCGCAGTCTTTTAATAATAATAAAATAAACATAACAAAATAAACTTAATAATAATAATTTTAATTGGCAGGTTTATAAGTCTATATAGTTTTGTAACAAGCAACTCTCTGAGCTGGATATATGTTTAGTTAACATACTTTGCAACTGAATCATTTTTTTTTTGTTTATGTCTTTGGATATCTAACTTTATATATTTAGTTGTATTTCTATTGGATACCATGTTTCTATGCAATTTAGAAAACATTGTGCTAGTACTTACTAACTATATGCATTTAGTTATGCAAGATAAGAATGTAACTTAATATTTTAAGGTGTAAAACTTGCTTTTATGAAACTACTGGTAGCTTTGCTTCATATCTATTCATATTTGCAGTAGAAACTAAGGAGAACAGGATTAAACTATATTTATCAAGTACTGCGGTGGTGGTGCTGCGGTAGCGTTGTCGCCTCATAGCAAGACGTTGTCCCGTTCGATTCTTAGCTAGAGCGTCTTCTGTGTGGAGGCATATGTGAATGGGGCATGCCTTCGTTGAAGGTTGTGCATCAGGGCTGGTAACCCGGTACGTAAAAATCCACTACCAATCATTAGCGGACCGGAGTTCCGCTGTGGCGACCCCTAACTGGGAAAAGCCGAAAGACACAAACACAAACAAACTTATTAAGTCTTGACATGGTTATTAACTTTACTGACATACAAGGATTCTTAGTGATTCTGACTATAGTATCAAACAGCAGTTCTAGTTTATGCAAATAAGTTTACTGATGCTACAATGTGGTTTGAAGTAAGAACCAAAGTGGGTCATATGATTGGTTGGTCTTGGCTATAGTGCCAAATAGAGTTTAATTTATGCAAATAAGCTTACTAAGGCTGAATTGTGATTGGAAATAACCAATGTGAAGTATATGATTGGTTATCAACAGAACAGTAATTCTGAACCCTTAGTAGAACATAGAAGCATCTTGCTTGGATATAATACCATTAGACAAATGATTGGTTAACATCAAAGCACCAATTACAAGATCTTGTTCTCCTTAGCTCATGCAAATAAGTTCACTGATGCTACATTGTGATTGGAAGTAAAAACCAAAGGAAAAAGGAAGTGACTAAAGCCTCATTATGATTGGTTTTTCAATGTTATTTAAACCATTGCTGGTCTTTACATTACATGATCTGAAGAAGGCGGTTTATGCCGAAAGCGCTCATCGTATTTTATTTGTTTTATCAGTAAAAGCTAATTTTCTTCTTACTCAAGTGGAACTTGCTCATTATCTGTTGTGGTAACTTCTACAGGATTTTGCTTCTTCTGTTTTCCTAGCCTGAGATGCTTCAGTGTGAGTGGGATATATATTTTCAGATTACTTAAACAAGGTTTCACAGTGCACACTAGTACATTTGGCCATGAAACCTCTCCATGAATGCGGAAAGCACTTCCACATACTAATCAACTATACAGATTTTCACAAACTGTCCAGATGTTTGTCTCATATTTTTGGCCTGTTACTCATAAAATTGTGTTTTCTGGCAAATCATTGCCAACTCTTTGAGGACTGACATCAGAAAATAATGACAGACATTTGAGATTCAGACTTCATACACATCAAAAAATTCATGATAATGCAAAACTTGTTATTCTATCAACTTTCTAAGTTTGTAAGAGGAATATGTAAACATCATCCTTATATTCATACCTTTGTCCACCCATCATTTATGGACTGGTCCAGATGTCTTAGTCTAACAGGTTGAGAGCTATGCACTTCAGTGTAAGTTTGCTGCCTACAACAGGTTGATTGCCGGACAATTTTATTTCCCTTGTTCGATATATGTTAGGATTATTCTTAATATTGTATGTGTAACAGTTTACTGTTCTCTCTGTTTCCTTCTATATTTTTATTTCCCAAGTTTATTCCATGCACAGCTCATTTGCTCAATGGACCACCTATGTATTAGATGTGACCCAAACATACAAAAATGGAAACTGGATGCATTCAATTAATAATGCTACACATTGCAAGAAATCTCACAAACCCGATAAGTGAGGCTGCACTAGGCTAATACAGTAACGTTAACAATGAATTATAATATAGAGGATGTAATGTCACTAATCCTGCGATGACAGGTGTTAAGTGCCAGACAGGAGTGTAGATGGCCCTGGGTTCTAGTGTACAGTTGTGACATTTCGTCTTATACAAATAAAGTGCAACATAGGCAAGTGTTGCCTCAACATTCTTGCAGCAAGAGCTGTAAGTTTAGGGCTACTGTACATTTGGTCCTGGGTTTGAATACTGTGTATTCCATAAACATTTTAAACTTGTTCCATGTCAAATTATATTTACTTCCATGTATAATACCTGATATAGTTTTGATGATATGACATATTGTTGATGAATGTATAGTTCTGCTCTTGCAGCTGAATAACAGAGTTGCATAAGCTTGGAATTACATTGCTTGAGATTGCACAGTGTCTACTGTTTGATACATTTGAAAAAGCTACACTATGCTTACCATTGCACAAACAGATGCACTTGGTTTACTATGTTTGAGTGATGGTAAGCAGAGACCAGTTTTTTCAAATGTATCATAATGCAGACAGTGCACACTCTCTGTAACTGCAATTGGCAGGAAAATATGCTATTTCAAGTGGAATTGGTGGGAAATGCACATTATACATTGAGCCAGATCTTGTGCAGATATGGATGGTGTTTTTGGAGAGGGTGTGTGCTTCTGGGCACAGCACTGGTATGTGCAGGAGTCTAAGGTCATTATTGGGATCCTGGTTAAGGATCATGGCCCCACATCCTGCAGGGAAACTATAAAGACTCTCAATACAAATTTGAAGCCTGGTCTAGTTTGGCAAGGGCTCTGTCCAGTGCAACCAGTATCCCATGCACTGGGGAACAATGTTGTCACTATTTTGATAACCTTCAATAGAAGAAACGGGATACCCTTGATCACTGCATCAAGAAGTGTCAGGCCGGGAGCACCCCACAGATGTGTATGTATCCAATGCATTTAGTAATTTTAAATATTAAAGCAGAATATGGTAAAAAATGGTATTCACAATTCTTTTTTTTCTTCCTCTTTCCACAGTTACAGAAGAGAGGACCTCAAATGTGAGGTCCCACACCAAACGACTGGCCAGGGTGAGAGAAGCATGTTGTATGCAAGCATAATTATATAATGTAGTGTTATTGCAGCCTTAAAAGTTAAAGATGGATTAGTAGTTATATCATGCAGTGCTATAAAATTGGGAATGCATATCTGAACTGCAAAAGCACGTATGCATGCATTACTCCGTAGCATAGCTCTCAACTGTCCATATTTTTGCTGAATATCCAGATTTACTGTTTTGGTCTAGTCATTGTAAGCTTTATGGTTGTCTGACAATTAATTGATATTGAAATCACTAAATAATGAGTGTCAAAATGTATTTTTACACAAATCCTATGCAACTTTCCATGTATATGACAGCAATGTTTAAAATATGGCCCTATTTATGGGTCACTGTACCACCATTATTTTATGAACTGTCTGGGTATCCTGCTCTAAAAGGTTGAGAGGTATGGTCTGTAACACAAAGCAACAGTTGTACATCCTTAGATAACAGTGAACATGAATTTATAAAGTTTAAAAAGAAAGAGTGCTTGCATTATGCTGTATTCCAAAGGAAAAGTACAGTATTATGGTAATCACTGGTTGTGGGTTCAAATACCACACTCCCCAAATATAAAACTCAGTTGTTTAGAATACTACTTTAGGTTTTCATCAATTAAAATGTAGTACTATTACATATACATTATTAGAGCATTTTAAGTGCAGACCTCTATACCTGTGGCTTGAATGGCCTGCTGTCAAGTGTAATCAGTGTACATCGAACATGCATATGTGCAATTTATGCACCCATGAATGATTGCTGGATGTGATATGATCTGTACTATAGCGTGTATGTGTTAGAGGGTAGTATTCCAAGTAATAAATTTCTCAGCGGTTGGTAGTGTTAAAAGTAAAATGTAACAGAACAGAGTAAATTAATTGTACAAATCTTTGTATATTATCTGTGAAGTTACTAATGTTCTCCTTTTTTCTCTTACCCCACCCCTTCTCTTTTTTTGCATTTTTATGGATTTCTTATTGTTATTAATATTTTATATTATCATTATATTATTAAATTATACTTTTATTATTATTTATTTATTATTTTTGTTTATGCATAATTTTATATTTTTGTTGTTAAATACATTTCCATTTCTTATAATTTATCATTGTGTTTGTAATTATCTTTATTATTTTATAATAATTTATTATATTACTTAATTTCTTTAATTTTATTATTTCCATTTTTTATGCTATGTTTTATTTCATTATTGAATTTTAATTTTATTTATGTTATTGTTACAGCACAGCAGGGTAGGCCGGCTCCCTGTGATCTGCCTACATCAGTCCACCAGCTGAAGCACAAAAGCCCAGCACTTCTGGGTTGCAGCATATCCCTGCTGCTCCTGCTTTACCTGGATCCTCTGGTAGTTCTGCCCCAGAGGTTACGCCTCTGGTCCGCTCCGGGAGCAGAGGTAGAGGGTGTGCATTCATCACCCAAGTGGAGTTGCAAGGTGTGATGTGTATAATTGTGCACCAGACCATGGGCACACGCCTACACCAGATGGAGAGCTTGCTTTCCATCCTGGTATGACAAGCCAGCAACAGGCACAGACGTTAGCCATTTCAGCTATCGGCACAATGATGGGACAGGGATGACAGTCCAATGGGTGAGGACTCGAGTCATACTGTTACCATGCCTGATTTACATGGGACCTCGATCTACACACTCCACCCCAACCATGGTGTTCATCCCCCTCTTGTGTCCTTCACCAACCCTATATCTTATCTTGTATGTCTTGTTTGTCAGCAAATGCTTTCTCACCTTCCCAACTTGCCTTCCCCAGACATGCCTATGTCCCTACCCCAACATTACACTTTTCCTTAAAAAAAAAAAAAAGATCACCCACAAAAAATATACCATTCCATACATAGCTCTCCATTTCACACACGTGTCCACTTGACACATATAATTTAGTCCAGTTGGCCTCATAATGCAATTATGCAGTTGTCACCACTCTGTCTGGAAGTGATAGTCCAAATTCATCTAAGAATCTGTACATGTGGTAATTTGTTACTGTTGAAGAAATGGATAGCTGTGGTTCTTACCTACACCCTTCCTGCACATTCCTGCCTTCCTTTTGCTTTATTTTTCCTCCTGCTTGCTCTCCCTTTCACAACTTTCCTATCTCACCCATTTCTTTTCTTTAAAGAAACACTGCATGATGGTGCATGGTGCGTAGCATTGCTAAGCAGCAGTATTATTATTGAATGTATGTACAAGTATAATACACACTTGTAATAAATATGTTGACACCCCATTTCAAACCCAGTAACACCTGCCTTCATCACCAGTGCATTAACACACCCAGCCACAAAGCAAGTTAATTAGCAGATGTATTGTATACAATCAATACTAATTGTCAAATATTCAGAATAAAGAGTATTTGTGTGATGCCGTGCATCATGCAGCATCATTCGGCAAGACAAATAAAATATTAATTCAATAATAGGAACATACCTGTCAACTTGTTAGAGCAATACATCTGGACAAAGCCATACTCAATGGGGGGAAGGCCCATCAATAAAGGTACAAGTTTCAAATATTGCTCTTACAAACTTAGAAAGATGATAGAATAACAGTTACATAAGTGAAAATATTAGTGTGTCAGCCATCAGGAAAATAACTGCTATAATTAAGGGTTACTATAATGTTAAGTGGGACACCATTGAAAAAAGAAAGATGTCTGCTGTATTGGAACCCTAGACCTTATCTGTGGTAGTCCTACACTTGCAGCTTTTGCCAGAATTAGAATGGAATAATGCATGTCTATGCTTAATTACATTGCTATCTACTGCAAGGTCAGATTAGTAAAATACAGGTTGCAATAATTGCATTTGAACCAAGACCATGTGAGCTTCAGCCCAACACTTAACATTCGCAGACACAGAAGAAATTACATGCTAGCCTACTACATTAGAATTCATCCTGAGGTTCGTGCTGTTTATGGCTTGTGTCATAGCCAATGCAAGGACATACTATGCATGCCTTTGTCTGCCTACAGCCACAACTGCTGCTGGTTCCTCCTCTGTGGCTGTGGCTGTGGTGACCTTGGCATTGTTGGGAGCATGAGTTCCCCTTCCCCTCACTGATTCTGCTGCAGCTGTTTCCACTAGATTAACTTGGATAGCATAGCAAATACTATGAGCATTGAGGGATATGTCAGTGGATTGTAATGGTGTAGGCACTGATACAGTGAGTGCAGTAGCTGAAAAATGAGTTCTGTGGCATTACTGGTTGGATTGTATGTCTCATTACAGTGTTCCTGTGTGTGTGTGTGTGTGTGTGTGTGTGTGTGTGTGTGTGTGTGTGTGTGTGTGTGTGTGTGTGTGTGTGTGTGTGTCTGTGTGTGTGCATTTATGATGGGTTTCATCAATCATGTCTCCAGTGCATAGCATGCATCCAGCCCTAATTGAACCTGTGAGATATCCCCCATAGCACATATCTGGTGCAGCTGGGAGATGTGACACATATGGAAGTCATGTTAACTGCAAGGGTTGCCAGAACACATGCTCCAGATGATTCCCATGCCATTATGCATAACTTGGCTGTTGTTCAAATGGTAGACCTTAAGGCTTATGTGCACCCTACCCTGTTCCCCAGGTGTTGTTCCCATGTATACATGACAGTGATGCATGAACACATGCTCCAGATGATTCCCATGCCATTATGCATCACTTGGCTGTTGTTCAAATGGTAGACCTTAAGGCTTATGTACACCCTACTCTGTTCCCCAGGTGTTGTTTCTATGTATACATGACAGTGATCCATAGTACACATCACTTCAGGGTAGTACGATACAAGGTGTAATTGCAGTATTCTTGTCACCCCTTCCTCATACCTAATAGTAAAATATATGTGCTCTCTGTCATGTTGTAGCAAATACAGGAATGCTTGGAAGATCCTGGATGCTAATGCCTATTACACACCAAGCATGCCCCTCTGGTAGTCTTTGAACGGTATCTCTGGCTAAGAGTTTAAGTTCAACACACACCTCACTTTCCACTATTTTGGATTCCCTACATTTGGCTCTGGATGTGAGTCAAGGCTGCCAGAGGTTGCACATTTCCTGTACTGCTGACCTGCAAACTCTTTACCCTCTCTGTCTATGGCTATTGGCAGCATCAGCAGCATTGTCTTCAGCCTGCAGCACAGACAAACATCTCCGCCGAATACCTGCAACTCACATCCACAGTCGTAGCCTATCCTACTTCATTACTAATTAACAGATACATTTCCAAAAACACCGTGCCAATCTTGCGGAAAATCTCTTTCATCATTCCCCTTCACAAAAGTGGACCCTCTACTGATCTCTCTATTGCCCAATAGGAATTCTTTCACCCCTGTCAAAAATTCTAGAGAGATGCATACATCACCAAATCCTCTCCCACCTCTTCTCCAATAATCTTCTCTTTCCTACCCAACATGGCTTGTGCCCATCTCACAGTATCTCCACTGCCCTATTCAGATTCACCAACACTATAAACTCCTATAGGAACCAAGGCAATCTCATCTCTGCTACCTTCCTTTATTTAGCCAAGGCATTTGACATGGTATCCCACAAAAAACGTTTAACCTGTCTCTCTGACATTAACTTCGACACCCCCAATCTGTTCTGGTTCAAAAGCTACCTAGGTAACCATCACCAGTCCATCAAATGGACTCCCATTCCCATATCCCAGTCACCCTAGGCATATCCCAAGGTTCTATTCTTGCCCCACTTCTATTTAATATCTGCACCAACCAACTCCACCTAGCTACCACAAAAGCCGCTATAGTCAGATAAGCTGATGACACAACCCTCATATGCTCCGCACCCAATATCCAACTTCTTCAGCAAAAAGCCCAACTAACCTTCACTGAAATTGAGAACTGGCTCAATAACTCACAACTTATACTTAACCCCCAAAAACCCAACTCATGCTGTTCCACCCAACCAAACTCTCTAATCTCCCTTTTTCCATATTCTCCACCAATAACACCCAAGTCTCCCCAATCTCTGAGGCAAAACTCCTAGGAATTACTATTGACTAACAACTCAAATTTAATATACACATCTCAGTAACCATCTCCAAGGTCCACAAATAACTAGGCTCCCTCTATGGATGCAAAAGGTACCTTACCTCAGAATCTCGTATTGCCATAGTTAGAACTTATCTTCTGTCCACACTGCTATATGCCTCTCCCTCACTAACAAACCTAACTAAAACTGACTTAAACAAACTCTCCACCTGCTACAACAAAATAATCAGATGCCACCAATGTCAAGTCATGTTCCCACCATTGCCATGCCTACATTGGCTAGAATTCCCCAACCTTCTAAAATATCACCAACTCCACTTAGCCCATCAAATACTGTACTATCCTGAAAAAACGCCTGCCCTGAACAACCTCCTTAACTTCCACAATCCAAATAGACAACTACACTCTAGCAACAAAGCCTTAATTGAAACCATCTCTTTTAAAAACAATTCAGGGGAATCTCATTTTGCCCATGAAATTGCCAAAACCTGGAACAACCTTCCTCCTGACCTTAGACTTCTAAATTCTACATCCCTCTTTAAGACTCTCCTAAAATCATATCTCTACTCCAACCATCTATACAACTGTAACAAGCCACCATGAAACAACATACTACCACAAGGAAACCTTTTTACAACGCAGGTGCATCCTCTGCCAGGGTCACTGTTCACACTGTAGTATACGCCTCTGAATTCAACTTAATGCTCACTGTAACTACTGTAAATACTTGTGCAAGCAGTCACCTGTTCATCCATCCATCAGTGGAATACAGCAACTGCTATGCTCACGCTATATAAAAACATTTCACCTTTTTATCCAGCAATAGAATACTCATTGCTATTAACCAAAATATCTTTATATTGTAACATCCACCTGCAAACTAATATCTATGCTCTGACTTATTGTAAGCAATTTGTAACTCTTTTATACTATGTTAAAGTAATCTACAACTTCTTATCTCATGTTATTGCAAATTGTATTCTATTTTTAAATTGTGCTGGAGCTTTTCTCCCCAGGACTCCACTGAAAATAGACACCTTCTGTCCAGTCAGACTATCCTGGTTAACAAATGTAAATTAAATAAAAAAGCAGCAGCAACTAATAAGCTGTCTACAATTACTTTGTGTCTCTACTCCACTATTTTCACAATCAGCATAAAAAAAAAGCATGAAGTCTACAGGGATGCTTTATATCTTGTTGAGTAGCTCCATAAGATTGGTTGATTAGCATGCAGTTCAGCTGCTTATGCTGTAATTAGCATCTCTTAAGCACAGACTAGAACAGATGCAATCAATTAATAATGTACTCCATTATAAAAAGGCAAATGCATAAGTATGCAAACTGATGTGGATGAGAGTTATTGCATTGTTGAACTCAGCGACACATTTATTTAAATCATTATATCTCTATGGAGGATTGTACTCCAGCAGGTATGTATCCATGTTGTTAACTACGTAATGCACATGCTGGAATGTAGTTAATGATGTTGCTGTTCTTCTTTTGGCTTTTACTGGTTAGGGGTCGCCACAGCAGAACTCCGGTCTGCTAATGATTGGCAGTAGATTTTTACAGTGCCTAGGAGCCAGCTCGACACCCAACCCTCAACAAAGGCACGCTCATCCACGCATGTCTTTCGAACACCACTCGACCATGGGGAGGACATGCAGACTCTGCACAGAAGGTACTCCAGCCGAGAATCGGATGGGAGAACCTCTTGCTGTGAGGCGACAACGCTACCACTGCACCACAGTGGCTATTCAGAATGTAGTTAATGATAATGTAACATAAATCTGTATGTATGTCTTTGAACTGTAATCATGGGATGGCCTTGTTTTCAAGCCATATAAGAGGTACGGAGGATGCAGAGTAGGCTCGAAATATAGTGCTGTGTAATAACTGTACATGTTTCATTGAAGGTACCTTTGACAGCACTTTTAGCATTTCACAGTTGTTTGGTTAGCAAAATTATTTCTAAGCCTGTTATTTTGTTTGTTGTGAGAGGGTGTAAACAACAATCAGTTCCTGCTATAACACAAACTAAAATGGACTGTTACTTTGGTTGTTTATCTCTGTTGAATATTTAAAGTTTACCATATTGGGAATACTGACAGCCTTCTTTTACTGCTGTATTTGTAAGCAGTTTATTTCTAATTATGTGATCCTTATATGTGTCATTATTTTAATATCTTTCAGGACACAAAATGCCCGTTAAATGTAGGCCCCCATTTACCAGGGCTGAGAAAGACCTCATCACTGAAGGGATGCATCAACATCATGCAGTACTGCTGTCCGGAGGGTGGGCCAATATGGCTCAGCGTACAGCCCTATGGGATAGATTAATCTGCAATATCAATGATATTGGCTGACAAGGTCACACCTATGAGCAGGTGCATCACCGAGCAACAGATATGATGACAGCTGCAAGGAGGCATGCAGCTGCAGTAGCATGTGATCATCAGGTAACCGGTGGTGGCCCTGCTGCAGAACCCCTCTCACTGCCGCAGAGGAATTCCTGGCAAACATTGCCGAACAGGACAGCTTCCAGCAGTCAATGACCCAGTATGTTCTTGATGTGGGTGCAAGCCCTGTGTCTCAAGAGGAGCTTCCAGATATGCTTTGTTAGATCATCATTAGAATACTGCGGCATTCTGACATAGTGTCAGTTGTTTGTGTGTGTAAAATTGTATTTTGGTGGGGGTATTTAAGATAGCTCCAGTTATATGCTTAATTTGAGGTTGTCAGTCACATTTTTGTTAACAGTTGTGTTAGTGCAGATACATATGAGTAATGGCATTACCCCCTGTTATACTGTTAAATGTGGTGTTGTTGCCCTTACTGCTTCCTTTACTCATTTCAGGACCATCAGGAATTCAGAGACATAGGGCTGCTGCAGTTGGTAAGCATAACACATTTATGTCAATATTGAAGATACATTCAAAGAGATCTGATAATGTGTCCTCTCAGGCCTGCTGTATGTATTACTGTACTCTGTTCATACCTGTCAACTGTACACATTTTTGCTGAATGCCCAGAAGTTTGACTCATATTTCTGGCCCATACTTCATATCATAGTGATTTCCTGTTAAATTATCGACAAGTCATGGAAGATTGCAGACATAAAATAAAGACAGAGATCTGAGTTTCACACTTCATACCCTGCAGAGATGTCATGCTAAAGCAATACATGTTATCCTATCAACTTTCAGGATTTGTAATAGCAATATTTCTAAACTGTCCCTATTCTTTTGCCTTTGTCCAAACCATTATTTATGGCTTTGACCAGACATCTTGCTCTAAGAGGTTGAGAGGTCTGACTGTAATAGTGACACCAGTGTAAATTGCTTAACCTGTATTGCAGCATAGTAGTGTATGTATTAATGTATTCCTGTGTGTCTTCCTTTAATCACAGGTGAACATGGAAATGGTTCTGTGTCCCCTGCACCACCTGATGTCAGTGTCTCATCAGACTCTGATGATGATGGTGGCCAAAGTGAGGCACAGCCGGGAGTTGCAGAGGCTGACTCTGACACAGAGGTTGACACTCAGCAGCCACTCTCATTGTCCCCATACACAGCCAATATGCCTACACATCCCCAGTCCACTGAGGCCACAGATATTGGACAAGTGGCGGGTGAGGTCATTGACCAGGGAAGTAGAGCTACCACTGCTTCACAGCCTGTATACTCTGGCCATAGCCTAACTGTTGGAGAGGTGCCACACAGGGTGATCGATAGGGGTGCTTGGAGGAGGCCTGCTGTCCATCCTCCACCTGGTAAAAGTGTCTTTTCACCTATAATACAACATATGTTTAGGGCCATCATGGAGGGACAGGCATGTTCAGAAAGGCACTGCAGACAAATGCTCAGGGTTCTAGATGTGGCACAGTCTGACATCCATGACTGCCTCCACTGTATTGTTGATTTCGTGGATCTGATGAATAACACATTGGACCGAGATGTGTCTGTGATGGAGTGCGGAGTATCTATTATGGAACACACATTGTCTGTGATGGAGCGCCTGCTGAGAGGGGAATCTCAGTCTTGTGGGCATAGGTTAGCAACTACAGCAAGCCATGTGGAAGTGATGATAGCTACATTTGCTGTGAGCCAATGTGGCCATGTCTGGTCTTGCTCCTGTAATGACAGTACTTTCACTGCTCCATCAGGAACTGTGCTGTCCACACCCAGATGTGGCAGGCTATGGGGTCATCATCCAGGTAATTCCTGTGAAGGGAGCACATCCAACAGACATCTGTTACCTGCAGGTAGTAGCCCTGGATCTGAACTTAGGCATAGAGGTGCCAGTGCAACTCCTGGCAGAGCCACTTTTCATGGTCAGGGGCAACAAAGATGAACTGTCAACTCTACCATGCACAACTCACATCTGTCCGACATACAGACACATAGAGCTTGCACTGATCTTAACTGTGTGCATGCAGACACTCACACACCAGTGTTACATTGAGGACAACTACACACACACACACACACACACACACACACACACACACACACACAAGTGCACGCACACATGCACACATGCACGCACACCCACACACATGCGCGCACACACAGACACACACACACACACACACACACACACACACACACACACACACACACACACACACACATACACACACCCACACAACATTTTCATGATCCATCTTCCCTGCTTCACTTCCAGACTCACGCACACACTCACATGCTATGTGTCAGCCTAGGCCTCCAACACCCCCACACAACACCCTGTGCAAGTGATCACAACTGTACCATATCCCTGTTTTCTATCTTTTGGCTTCAGGTATAGTAAAGCTATGTGTCTGATGCACAGGGTGAATATTTACATAAATGATGGTTACATATGCATGTGTGGTGTTGAACTGATGATTGCACCTGTCAGTTACATTATACTTGGCCAATTAGATAGATGCTACCATCATCTTTCACTATTTTACAGTGGATGTTCTTGTAAGGGTTGTGACACTAACAACTGAAATTTGTAACATACAATTTGAAATATTCCCTGTAATTATGTTTATTACAGACTTGTGGTGCACATGAGAAGTCACAACATCAGACTGAACTATCAGGAATTGAGGTATGCACTGAAATCAACTCTCATCCAAACAGTAATACAGTATATCAGTATTTCTGGCATGTACATCAAAATATCTTCATAGGTACATATGATGTTACTTGGCTAATGACCTGATGGTGTCTAGAAGCCTAGCCATGAAATCACAATATAAAACTCAATGTTAGATATCATGTATGGCAAGATTTGTCTGTCAAGGACTATCCATGTCCAGCTGAGAAGCTGGGGTAATGCCGGGCAAAGATTAACAGTTTCATATCAAGTCATCCAGGATGTGATGAAATGGTGTCATGGAGGTGCTTGGCATGATGTGGCTTTGGAGCCTATTCTAGAGTACTGGCAACCTATGGGAGATGCAATCCTCTCCTCCATCATGTCCTATATATGTCACTCTACATTGATGGCCCTTTAACAGCTGACTGTAGTCTCAAATGTTAAATGTAGGGGCATCATTTTCATCACAACTGAGTCGCAGATAGCAATGTAAGCCATACATAAGTCACCTTAACGCAGTTTATTTCATACTGAGTACAGTGACATCTACATCAGTCTGTCCATATTAGACAAGTTTGCAGCCTGATATACATTACTTGTAAATCTCTGAGGTCTGTCAAGTTTCTTCAGGTGTCTGTTACACTACATAGCAAAGGGAGCATTATATTCAACAGTAGGTCTGAGAAGGGATGACTATTGGGGATATAGAAATGAATGTGATACTGCTGCAATGGCTTTGCTAATCTGATGCAATATGTAGAAAACCTTTCTCATAACAGTACACACATGTTGCAGTCTACTTGTGTTCCACGGTCTATCAATACAGATTTGGTGATTTTGGTATTCATGGCTATGTCATAATAAGCTGGAACACTGATAATTCCAAAGGAAATGATTATGTGTTTATAGACAGTCATTTATCAGCCCATAGTTGTGATCAGTCATTTGTCTGTGCAAGTCCCTTTTGAATAGCACTCACATTGTTAGGGGATACAATGATAGCGAGCAAGTGTCATTCAACCACAAACTTGGATAGTCACAGAAACTCTGTTTTGGTCTGGAATTCCGACACATACATGGTGAACATGAATGGTCACTGCAGTGACACTTGTGGTGACCCATAAGTAATGGTTCTGCTGCTACAGGTCAATTCTCCCACTTTGAATGAATGTTGTTTGTCTGTGAACCAGTTTGCAATCCATCAGACAACATAGCAGTTGATATTCACTTGGCTTCACTTCTCACTAATGCACCAATCCTGGATTGTGTGCAAGGCCTTTGCCAAATCAAGATAGATAATATCAATGCTGTGCACACATGTTATGACTCGAGTCACATAACTGAATGCAAAAGTTTTAGCATTTACAACCTTTCTTTTGGAAAACCATGCTGGAACAGATGTAGTGTTTGGATGCCACCTCTGTTCTAGTATCTGACATCCAAGAAATTTATTCCATTTTCTTATAGTTGAGGCTTGTGAAATAAAGAGATTATAAGTACATGTGTATGTTGCTGGTCCACCCTTGCTTGTGTAGGGGAGATTGGTTTCTAATTTCAAATTTGTGTGGATAAAGGCAGTACTCAGACTGTGATTAGTGCCTAATGCAGTAGTTTGTTGGTTAAGATAATTAACAACGCATGTTGAAATGCCATCTTATCCCATGTAGGCTGTGTTCATATTCTTGGAGAGAGCAGTGATTAGTTGCACTTTGTACAGGGAGGTTGGAGGTGATGTTGAAGACATGTGTTGTGGTAAGCTTATTGGTGGGTGGGGGAATATTTTTTATCCAAGCATGTATGCTAGCTGGTTTTCAATTTACACAGCTTCAGTGTGTGCAGTACCATCCACAATTAATTCAGTATACATCTGAGTCATACCTTTGATGTTGCATATGTAGCAAAGGAAAGCCTTATTCTTATCCTTGTCCATGGTCTGACATATTTCTCATAGTTATATCAACTCCATAGACTTATGCTGTCTAACCCCTGTAGAGGAGGGATTATCTTCAATGAGGAGAGATAATCCTCCTCCTCCTGTGGTTCTCAGAACTTCAAATAGCAGTCTGAATGTGTGGAAGGCATTGTAGCCTTGCAAGGCCAGGTTACTTACTGCAGCCTTGAATCAGGTGATGCAACTGTGCAGACATCCACCACTTCCATTGTGATAAATGCTGACAGATAGTGCAGTTTCTGGCATGAACTCCTACAGTTTAGTAGCATGATCCTTACTTTGTTGGAGTTACATATTTTCACATAGTAACTTCTGTTTTGGTGACATTGCCTAATGAAGCCATTATGGATGAGGCACATGCCTAAGCCAGCAAGCAAAAGTGTAGAGGTGCGAGATGAAGTCCCCATCTTGCAATGCAGTGTAGTCTATCCACAATGTCACCCCACACTGACAGGAACTGGGGCCCCTTAGAATGACACCAGACCTAACCAATTTCAGATGACAGTTTGTTTTTTATATTGCTGTCTCATCCTAGGCAAGCTTATAATGATGGTCAGACATAGGGACATGCATGGCTGGGACACACATTTAGTGAGCTCATTCATGTCTGTCTACATATAATCCCTAAAGATACATCTCAAGTTGTGCATACCGACACCAACCATGATGGCTTAATAATGGGACTTGTTGTGGAGAGACTTGATTTCATGTGTGATGTGACAACTACTTGTAACACACAGCTGACCCTACATTTCTCCTTGTTTAAACCAGAGAGTGGGGCAGGTATATGTCTCACTTTACAATTAACTGTAAGGAAAACCTTTGAAGTAGATAACTATTGGCTTAGGAACATCACTGTTGAGACACTGGAGCTCCTTTTTTATGTGTATTGTGTGCTTTGGGTTTAGTGTAAGGTGTACCATGCTTGTGGTTTGGATGTCTCTGTTGTTTCTGTAGGTTTGCTGGAGAGTACCTCTGCCAATGATGGTACTTCATTGATGTTGTAGTACAGGCCTGAGGCATTATCTACCCTGAGTAGATAAAGACATGTCAACTAGGCTATCATTTATTTATTTAGTTGCAGTTGGTTTACCAGGATGGTCCATTGGGCCAAAAGAGCCCGTTTTTGATGGAGTTCTGGGGAGAAAAGCTCCAGAAACAAAAAACACAGCAATACAATCATAAACAGACAAAAATTATAAGTTGCAGCTTTTTTACAGTAGGTACAAAAATACTAGGAAAGCAAAGTAGTAGAGAAACATTTCATTTAACTATAAAATGACTACATCAAAAGATTACCATCAAAGTTGTGGTTATGTAGAGGATTTCACTGGACAGAGACAATGTTTGAGATAAATGTGTTGTAGAAGGTATAGGATAATTGTTTACACATTGGTTGATTCCTGGTAAAAGAAAAATGTATGGACTTGGAGGAGAAATAGATGGAGAAGAGGAGAGAAATTAAGAGGGGTGGGAGCAGGAGCATTCCCACTGAGATATAAGGTGTGAGTGGAGAGATTTTTTAAATGAAGAGAGGTTAGTGGTGGTACGGATGGATGGAGGTAGGGAGTTCCACTGACGTATGAGGGCAAAGGATAGGAGATTTTTGTCTGGGGAATAAGTAGGTTTATGCAGTACTATTAGGTTTTGATTATTGGATCGTAAGAGTCTGTTAGGGAGGTACATTTTGAAGATTGGGGATAGAGAGGGACACAGGGATGGGTTAAATATTAGCTTGTGGGCATGAGTGAGTTGAATATAGGAGAGATAATTTGGCAGTTCTAACCAATTTAATTTTTGAATGGCTATGCAGTGATGGGTAGCAGATTTTTGGCTTGTGGCAAACTTTGCTATTTTGTAGTAGTAAGAGGAGAGTCTTGTCTTAAGAGAGGATTGTAGGTTTGTCAGAAGTGCAGCACCATAAAGAAGAGAAGAGATGAGATATGTGGAGGAGAGGGTGAACTTAGTAGAAGGAGTAAGGTAGCGATTGTGGCGGTAAAGCATGCCAAGTTTTTGGCGAGGATTTTTGATATTTATTTGCAGGTGAGAGTTGAATTTAAGCTGATCATCAATTTGGACACCTAGTAATTTTGCTTCAGATACTAATTTGAGAGATGTATTGTTATGGCTTTTGATGGAGAATTAATTTCTGTCGATACTGGTTGATTTTGTGGGAGTAAATAACATTAATTTGGTTTTCAAGGCATTGAGTGCTAAGTGATTGTCCAACATCCATTGCTCAGTGGTAGAAAAAGCTTCTTGGGTATGCTTTATGAGTGTGGGGATGGAGGTGACAGAGCATATTATAGTTGAGTCGCCGGCATACTGGATAAGTTTAGCATTAGGGACTGAGTGATGGAAATCATTTATAAATATATTGAAGAGGAGGAGACCCAGTATGTAACCCTGGGGAACACCAGTGGGGTTTCAAGGAAGGAGGAGGTGGCTTTTTTCCATTTGACTGCTTGCTGTCTATGTGAGAGGTAACTGTTGAACCAATTGATGATGGAGAGGGATAGGTTTAGATTACAGAGTTTAGCTAGGAGAAGGTAGTGGGATATAGTATCAAAGGCCTTGGAGAGATCGAGTAGGAGTGTCGATACTGTGCAGCCAGAGTCTCGGGCTTTGTTAACAACTTCTAAGAAGGAAAGAAGGGCAGTGGTAGCACTGTGTCCAGGTCTAAATCCATGCTGTGTTGGAGAAAGTAAGTGATTGTCAGTAAGGTAGGGAAGGAGTTGTAGGTGGATACATTTTTCAAGGAGTTTAGAGATGGGAGATAGGATGACAAATGACAATAGGATGGAAGTTTGTAACATTATTGTTGTTACCCCCTTTATGCAGGGGTGTGATGAATGCCTTTTTCCATAGTTGGGGTACGTGACTTTCTTGGATGGATCGGTTAATTAGTATACTGATGGGTAAGGCAATAGCATCAGCGGCTATAGATAGAAAGTGTGAGGGTATGTTATCAGGAGTATTGTAGCATGGATTTAGCTTATGGAGAAGTTTTTTATTGTAGAAATGGGTATGGGATTTATGGAGAAAGGAGGGGTTTGGGAGGTAGAGGAATTACTGAGTGATGGAGAGAGTGAGACCAGGGGAGGGGATGTACAGGTAGTAGGTGTGCTGTTGGTAGAGAAGGAGGAGGTTAGTTTGGAAACTGAGTCAATGAAAAAAAGAGTTAAATTGGGTGGCCAGTTCTGTATCTGGAGCATCAGGATATGGACAGGGGGTTTTCTTTTTTGCCAGGGTTAAGGAGAGTGGAGATACTATTCCAGAATTTTTGTGGATTTGTTTTATGGGTATTTTGTAGTGAGGCAAAGTAAGTTTTACGGTCTGTACTAACAAGCCTTTTGACTTTATTGCAAAGTGATTTGTACTCAGAGAGAGAGGAGAGAGAGGAGAGAGTCTTATTTTTCTGGTGGTATAACCAGGCTTTATCTCTAAAGCGCATAGTTGCTAGTGTATTTTATGTTAACCAGGGAACTGTTTTGGTTTTTATTCTTTTGGATTTTAGGGGGGCATAGCTGTCTAAGAGGCCTAGGAAAGTTGAGTTGAAGTAGGTAACAGCATCTTCTATGGGTAGAGTTCTTAGAGGGCTTCAATTTATCGATTTTAGAGAGTTGGAAAAGGTAGTGGGATTGAAGTCTTTTAGGTGGCGAGTGGAGATATGGTTATAAGATGATTGCAGAGGGGAAGTAAAGCGCCGAGTAAATGTGGGGAGGTGGTCACTGAGATGGTCAGGAAGTATGCCGCAGTCAGAGAAATAATGAGGGTGAGAGACTGAGATCCAGTCAAGGATGCTACTGCTGGAATGATCTTTAGAGGGTCTGTTATAGAGTTGATAAGTTGTGAGAAATTATAAAGGCTGATATTTAGGGAGGTGCAGGGAGGCTAAATAGAGGACCAGTTAATGTTTGTGTCACCCAGTATTATAGTTTCATTGCTAATATTAGTGGAAAGCCAAGACAGGATATGTTTGAGTACTGAGATGTTGTCTCCTGGGGAAATGTATAGTGAGGCTATGCATATGTGCTTGTGTTTATTTACACGAAGTAGGGCCAGCATTAATTCAGTGTTGGAGAATTAGGGAATAGGTTTAGTGTAGGGGTAACTTTCAATGAGGATGAATAAATCAAAGCTACTCCTCCACCTTTTTTATGGGTTCTATCTATTCTGATCATGAAATAGTTGGGTGGTACTATTTCTGAGTCTTTTATATGAGGTTTTTACCAAGTTTTGGAAATTGACAGGATATCTGGTGTGTTACGGTGAAGCCAGGCATGGAGGTGTTAGTTATGCTTTGTGCATTTAGGGAGGTGAATCGGATGAATTTGAAAATAGAGTGGGTATGGTGGTCAGGGTTTGGGTGCTCATCACCAGACAGAAGGATAGTGATAAGGTGTTGACAGATGCCGGAGAGGTACTTGAATTGTTTAGTATTGGAGTTGGTTGTTATTAGGTATCTAAGGGTTTGGTTAGCTAGGGAAGGGGTGGAGTGCTTATACAGAGAAATGAGTTTGTAGGGAAATAGTAGGTAATTATTGATAGGATATAGATTGGGGGATATATGAATGGGTGTGTGAGAGTGTCATAAGGGTAATGTGTTTGTAATATGAAAAGATGATGAATGATGAAAGGGAGGGAGCTGTGTGAGATAGATGTAGGATAGGGTTAAAAGTAGTATTATTTGAGTTAAGAAGGATGTAGGTTTTGATAGCATGATGGCGTAAGAGGTAATGTAGAGAAATATGTAAGGTCTGTGGTTGAAAAGAGAAATAGGTTAGGTATGGTAAAGTGGGAGGTAACTAGAGAGAGAGATAAGTGGGAGGTAACTAGAGAGAGATGGGGTTGGTGTAAGTGGGTGGTACTGGGTAGGTATGGTGAGAGAGTATTGGATGATGGGGGAGTGGATGTGGTTACAGGAGTATAAAGTGAAGACATACTGGAGGCAGGTGGGAAATGGGGGCAGGGTAGGGGAGTGGAGTGAGCCCGCAGGGCGAATGGAGTGGGTTGAGCCAGGAGAGGAGGTTGCCTACTAGGAACAATCAGTGGAATAGGATATTACACTGTGAGTGTATGAGGCAGTTCAGGTAAGGGTATGCTGGGATATGATTTAGTTAGGGTTAATACAAATTAGTTTGGAATTAAGTTTGATCAGTGACCAAAGCAAAGGGGGACTTCAGGTGGGAGTAAACACTAGGTAAAGTGTGGCATAGAGAGAAAGTTTAACTCAAATTTAGAGCAATGTAGGGTATGGTAGGTAAACAAGGGTCTACTCTGCCAGCTAGTGGCGAGAATATTCGTTGTAGCTGAGGAGATAAATGGGAGGATAGAGTGGAATGGATGCGGGCTGCTAGCAATGCACGAGGGCCACTACACTAGTCAGGTTAATAAACCAAAGAAGGAAGGCAAACAGTAGATGCACATACTCTATGTCTTAGGTAGCAGCAGGTTTACTTTTCTTGTAGTGTGGGAATGTATACTTGGGTTCCGGTAGCCTTTACTGATTTTGCCATTTTAGAAGTTGTAAGATGGGAGGGCAGGACTTATGAAGCTGTAAGGGAGAAAAAGTTATAGTTTAGTAATGCAACCAGAGACAGGGGAAGGAAGCAGCAGTAGAATTGGGTAGCAGGTAGGGAAAGTGAGGAAGGAAACAGCTAGGAGGCCAGGGTTAAGCAGGAAATACACAGTGGTTAACCATGGTAAACAAAAACAACAGCAGCAGCAGTTATTCTATGAAGGAGAGGGACAGAGAGTGAGAAATGGATGGCTGTATGTGATATTGTGCTATTTTTTATGGACTAACATATGGGGTGTACAGTACGAGGTCTATCCAAAGTGTGATCTATACTTCTGTTGTGGATAGATTATGTGTGACATTATTGCTTGTTTAACTGACATTTTCCCAGCTATGTTGAGCTACAGAAGATCTGCTCTGCTAGATAGCATTGGTAATTGTAAAGGAAAATGATTTAATTGTTGTGTCTGCATCTATAAAGACAAGAAGTTAAGCTCTCTGCATGCAAACAAGAACAGAGCAGCTAAGACAATGAAACAGTGTTAAAGCTCAAAATTAGATCAGAAACAGTTATCTTGCAATATATAGTCCTACTGTACAGCCCAGGCACAGACGCACACAAGGGAGTTTTCCTCACAAAATTATGTGTCATGATATGTCATGATGTTTACTTATCAATAGGTGAACTGAACTGTATTCATTAAGTGAGAGTGCAATGTATAGTGTGGGCAACACAACTGCAACAGCATTAAAGCAGTAATAAACTCTTCATTTGTTCATAACATTACATAGAGAACAGAGTCAAAAGCAGAACAGTTTTTTAAAAAAAAGTAATCATAGCAACCCAAATAATATTTTTCTTACATAACTAACAGCAGCAACTGCACATACTGCAGGGCTTTCATGTCATAACAAAGACTAAATAAAATAGTATGATAAATGCACATCTAACAGTATACCATAGGCTGCTGTAGGACACTCTCTTTGTAATGTCCAGAAACAAGTCAGACCCCCCCAGCTGACTGTAGTGAGAATAGAACCACTACCTAAGTACAGAGACTACATAACACAGTACTTAATGCATGCACCATGGCACAAGTCTGATTTTAACAGGACTGCAGGTGGTCTTATAGCAGATGACATCAACAGGCCATGTGAAGAACAAGGGGATGGAGACCTACTTGAAATGGATGCTTGTTCAAACAACAAAACACTGCAAAACCATGCCATTGGAACAGTCACTTGGGAACACACACACACACACACACACACACACACACACACACACACACACACACACACACACACACACACACACACTTTACTGCAGTAAGAACCGAACCTCTACCTAAGTGTGCAGACTACAGAACACGGTACTTAATGCAAGTACAAATGCACAAGTCTGATTTATGTAAGACTGCAGGTGAGCTTATAGTAGATGACATCAGCAAGTCATATTGGGAACAACAGCTTGGGAGGCCTGCATAGGCACATGACTCCTTAGTGTCATCTGCAGCTAGTACCCTAACAGTAGCATAATGTTTAGAAGTCTAACTGTATAACAGCACAAGTCTACTTATTGATCATATTTGGCTGTTTGAATTTGGCAGTGCTAGCCTATGAGCACCACTAAATGGATGCCCCTCTCTATGAGAGAGCACATAACATTGCATATTACACCTTGTTTTATGTTTGATTTATCTGTTGTAAAAATAAGGAAACCCCAGGATTGTACTGATTGTTGGTGCAGTTGGTGGTGTGGAAACAAATGGATGGCTATTAAATTTATGTACATACAGTTATATTATCCCCTCATTTTGTAATGCTTCCACAGGTAGTCTTAGGTCAGACACAGCATCTGGAAAATATAGAAAATAAGAACACAGATCTATGTATGTAAGTTAATAGCTAGGTATAGCAATAATGAGCCAATCGGATGCCGGTTGCCTAAGAATGCCGGTTGCTTGAGTCCTGGATAACGGGGATTTTACTGTATTATATTTGGACATAGAGCAGTTAGTACTCACACAACCTGTGATAATTATAGTTACAAATATACATCTCTCTGTCTTATATGTGTGTGTTTGTTAATTCATCTGTTACCTAACACATAAAATGTGTAAGTAATTCTATATAATTGTGCTTAAAATGTGAGAGGATATTAACTTAGACATAAAACACATATACTGTGGGTGTGGGGGTAGCATAGCTGAGTTACTGTTATGGCAATTACAAGGGGATACTCCTGTTTTGGAGGATGGGGGAACAAAGCACAATTACTGCTAGGATACAAACAAGTCTGACGTCAGAAACTGCAATGTGTAGCCTCACTTTCTAACTTCTCTCCTGAATAATGTAACAGTATTCTGCTGAGGTAGAACTGTGTGAATGTTTCATGCCTGAGGCCTATTAGTAACAGAACAACACATATTAGTAAAATAAGTGCCTGTAGTCACAAGTTAATTTAATTTCTTTACAAATTCACCACTATTTACTTGCATGCAGTACCATGTTAATAGATACAAGGATATGTAATAATAGTTTTCAAGAATACAGGCTAGGTTCAGGACTTACATTGCAAATGCAGTGGTTGACACACCTTTAGTTCAGAGATTACCCTGTCTGTTGCAATTAGAATACAGCCAATACATGGATAGGTACAGGTTGTGTGAGTTGCCTGGCTTCAATTTTAATAAATGTATGTCATTAGGAGAAAAATATTAGTCCCTAGCTCCCTAATTGGACAGTAAATGTGCTATGCATTGTCTCTTAGCTAAAACAATGGAATACTGAGCATGCCTACATCTGTCTACAGGGGCAGCAGTTGGGACTCCTCCTCCAAGTTCTCCTGTGACTCTGGCTGTGGTGACCTAGGCTTTGGTGGGGGATGTGTGTCCCTTCCCCTTGCTGGTCCTGCTGCAGCTGTTTCTGCAGGACCAGATTGTGGAGCATAGCACATACTGTGACTATTTGTGTACATGTGCATGGATTATACTACAAGGCTCCACTGGATATGTCTAGGCACTGGAATCATGACTTCAGAAGCCCAAACACATGCACTATGATGTTTCTAGTCTGTGCATATGCTTCATTATGGCATTCTTCCATGGGTGTGTGTGTGCACTTCAGATGGGTATCATCATCCACAGTTCCAACGCATAGCCAGCATCCCCCAGTAAATGGCCCTGTGGGATGTCCCCCCGACAAACATCTGGTACAGTTGTGATGTGTGCCAGATATGAGAGTCATGATAACTGCCAGGGTTGCCAGCACACACATTCAAGATAATCCCTTGGGCATTGCACATGACTTGGCAGTTGACGGAGTGGTATCCCTTGTGGTTAATGTAGATTCTACCTTGCTCACCATGTGGTGCCTTGATGTGTACATGAGTGCATTTATGGCACCCAGTATTTTAGGGTAGTGCATTACATGGTAGAACTGTTGCATATTGCTGGCCCTCTCCTCAGAAGACAGGAGAAAATATATGTGCTCACTGCCATGTATGAGCATAGCATCCAGGAAATGGTGGAGTCTCCTGTATACTGATGCCTGTGACACACGCATCATGTATCCAGTTTATCTTTGAAAAGTACCTGTAGTGAATATTCTAAGGCTACACATACCTTAGTTTCGGGTTCCCCTCTGTTGGCTCTGGGTCTGAGGTGTGGCCAGCAGAGCTCACAGAGTTCTTGCAATGTGTCCTTGTCCACCCTATAGCACTCTACAATCTCCAGCTCATGTAGTAGCTGGAAGGTTACCCTGGACCTGAACACTCCTCTCCTTCTCGGCCTAGCCCTATTATCAGTGGCACCAGCAGCACTGACTTCAGCCTCTAGCACATACAGATGTAGAATAGCTACAGCAGCCCCTAGCATTATCTCAGTTAAAATGTCCAAGTCTCTACTCCAATGCTATTGAAGTATTAGGGAAAATAAGAATGTAGGCTACATGGATACTCTACACTTGTTGAACAGGTCCACCATGTGGGACTGGCTAATTAAGATGCAGTTCACCTGCTTAGGCTGTAATTTGCATGACTTAAAACACCTGCTTGAGTGCTCAGTAGTGCACTATGCGCACCTTCAAGCAGTTCCAAGGACTGTTGCATAAATAAGGTAAGAATAGGAAAAATGTATAATTTTGATCTCTGTTCTCCTGATAGCATAAACACATAGAACACAATACATGAATATAGTCTTGTACTTCCTATACTCAAACCCAGGACCATTGACACTATAGCCCTATATATGCAGGTGTTTACCACAAGACTAGTTACATAGTCGACAGATTTATTTATGAATCAACAATGCTGGAGAACACATTATTCATATTGATTTTTAAACTCTGTGAAATCTAAACACAAAATCTGCTCATAACATGGGCTACCTCACTCATATACCTTTTGTTCCTGGGGGGAGAGAAAATGTGAGCATTACATGACTGATAGTGTGCTGGAGATAACCTTGAACCATACTATGAGTTGAGCAATGCAAGTTACAGGAAATTCTTTTTGCATTCTACAACTATTACAGTCTTATAATTGACCACACTGAGAGTGGAACACACATGCATCACATGCAAGGAATACAACCATTCTGCATATATTTAAACAGCTTTATTGTAGTATCAACAATGCTGGTGAACATTTTGTATCATTATTGCTTTGAAATATCTGTGAAGTACACACACAATGTCTGCCCATGGAGTTGGCTACTTCACACATGTACCTTTATAACCTGAAGTAGGAGGAATAGAGAGCATTATGTGACTGAAAGTTGCCTGGAGACAGCCTTGGTCAGTACCATGAGTTAAGCAATACAGTTTGCAGGCCATTAGTTTTGCATTCCACAGCTATTGCAATGTTACACTTGACTGCAACAACCTTACCATAGACGAGCAATGCATACAGCTGTACTGCCATGGTTATGACAATACAGTCCTGCTGAACACCATTTTGCTTACTGTTTATTGTTTATTGAACATCAGTTGGTATTTTTCATGTATTACACTAAAGCTCTAATTGCCCATTTATTGCACTACAGGTCTACCTGCCCATTTATTGCACTATAGTTTTTCTTGTGTATACTTTATTGCAGTAAATGCTTTAGTCTTTCTTGCTTATTGCAGTACAGTTAACATACTACATCTGTACTTGCCATGCTCATGGTGCAGCCTGGCCAGACGGCTAGCATGGGAATCAACATTGCAAGCCCTCTCAGCTGCAGCTGTTGGGAGAGAAGCACACCATTTTGCATACCAGTTTTGCAGACATTCAGCATGCATATTAATAAAACAAAGATTAAATCACTTACATGTTTGTGGGGCATTCCCTGCTCTTGCCTTTTGGACCCAGGTGTCCATGGTTCCCCTCTTTTTCCTTTTCAGGATGTCATAATGGTGACAACACTTCTCACCTGTGCAGGGGATACCAGTGACACTGGTGAGTTCCCTGGCCAAATGGTCCCAGGCTTCTGCCTTACACTCTAAGCCCTGGAATACACCCTGCATCAGCTGGGGTTCATGTTTTTTAACAAGGAGCCTGACCATGGCCCTGGACTCATGAATACCCCACTTCTTTGCCCGAAAGTGCACATCTTCACCAACACCGCCAGCCATACAAAAAGTTGATTGAACTCCAATGACTGTTGTAGAATTCCTACCTATTGGACTTAATATATGCTATTTTCCAGCCCTTAGACATCATTGAGCAACATTCAAAAAAGTGCCATGTCACTTAGCAGCATGCAAACCAGCTAAGTAAAGCCAATCTGCAGGAAAACTCACAGAACTATGGTATTAGCAAGGCTTAGAACCATGCAAACATTGGTAGCTATTAGCATGTTTATGCACTGCTTAGCAGGAATGAGCAGTGCTTAGCAGAGTACAGCAGTGTCAAAATTCATAATAGTTTCATAAAATTTCGAAAAAATATTACATTCATTTACAGACATTTTCTGCCTGTTATACACTCAAACCCAGGACCTACTACACATAACACCATAACTCTACCAATGTAATTAGTTGGATGTTATAAAAACTAATATACTTTCACATATGCTACTAGGCTACCTGTTAGCAATGCTGAGCACTGCACTGTGCTGCACAAACATGCTTAAACCCACCTATAAATAAATAATTAATTACATCCAGTTTCTATTTTTAGATGTCTAGCAGGTGTCGGACATGTATGTGTGAGCTCCATTTAGCTCTGCTGCACTCCATGCCGCTTTGCACAAATGAAAATTAAAAAAAAAAATAAAAATAAAAAAAAAATCAATTATGATAATTAATTACATCAAGTTTCTACATTTAGATGTCTGCCAGGTGTCAGCTGTCTATATGTGAGAACAGCTTGGTATTGCTGCACACTGTCTGCGCAAACACGCAGTAAAAAAAAAAAAAAAGGATTTAAAAAAACATAACACATTATAAAAATGACATATTACACAGTTCACAACATGGGTAGCTGCTATACCACTACCTACACTGATTCAATATACATGTTCCTCTGCTCTCCCTTGGCAGCACGGCATCAGTAATATGCATGGTGTGGTGCTGAGGGGGAACTGTGGCCGCATACACAAATACATTCCATGTAGCCTCTACACTGTGCCAAAAAAGATTGTATTAAATCCTAGGTCTTCTCTTTACGTTAGTTAAAAACAAGAAAGGCAAGTAAGAATGTAGAGCACATATTTCTTTGGTATGTGAATGTACTTCCAATGAAAACATACTTATTTCAGCAGGCAGCATTTCTTTAGCTTACATCTAAAATATCTTTTAACATTGTTTTCAAATTTAATATTCAATTTTATTTACCTTAAACTTAACTGAATTAAATTAGTGAAAGCTTCAAATATCAGAAATTCAAAATAATTTCATATTAAATTTATTTAAATAAAACGGCCTTTGCCAAACACTGAAATGCAACTGATTAAAACTGTTGAAATAGCAGGGCGATTAAAATGTGTAGATAACAGGAACAGGAAAAATTATTGCTACATCAGAAAAATCAGACCGTCTTGCACATTTTATAATCAGTTTTGTTTTAAAGCCAGCCTGCATCCTGGAGTGTCAACATGTATCATGAGTCACAGATTAAAAACGTACTAAATATTCTGTTTAGATCTGCAATGCCACACAGGCTATGACTTTTTTTGCTTTTTTCTGATTTGTGAAAATAATCCTGTATATTCTATACAGTTATAAGTTTTGTCTCCAAGTCTCAATACCTGTCACAGAAATACCATTGCATATATTGATTTGGGCATCATGGGTCCATCTAAACTTTAGCAGTGGTTATCTGTACATACAAGTCACAATGGGCTATACTACCAAATTTCTGGACCGGATGCTGGTATTGTCACTATTGAGAGTGGTTTCTTCTGAGGAAATTTTTATTGAACAAGGCTTTCTCTTAATGCCAAGGGTACTTTTATTTAAGTGCTTTAAAGTTAAACCTTGACTACATCTGTCTACCATCCACAGACTGATGGATTCGCAGAAAGATTTACTAAATCAATGAAAGCCATGTGAAAGAAAGTTACTGATGTAGAGGAAATAAAAACTGGGACCAATTGTTACAGTATCTTTTGCAATCAGAGAGCTGCCTCATGTTTTAACTGAGCTACTTCATTTGAATACTATGGCAGGCATCCAAACTAGCTGCTGTTTGACATTGCTAAAGAAACATAGGAAGAATAAAATACACCATTTAAAGGTGTGATGAAGCACTATGTTTGTGGGATAGTTTAAAACTGTTAAAGTCTATAGTAAGGAACCACATGTAGAGAACCTTAGAGTTTTACAGAGTTATTTATTTATTTTTTTATCCCAGAGGATCAGGTACTAGTGTTAGTCTTCCTTGGTACACAGACTTCTGGTGAAATGGCAGTGGCAATTTGAGGTGATGGAAATAATCACTGTAGTTAACTATTAAGTTAGACAGCCATAAAAGTGAAAACAGAATACATTTACTATATTAATGTACTTAAGCCATGGAAGAAAAGTAGAAATACTCTACAGAGAGCTTACAAGCTGAAAGTTTATGCAAGGCAGCCAAGATAATCTCTACTTGAAGTGCAATTAGATGAATTTTATTTAAAAATACATGCATAAATTGGGGTGATAGAAGAGTCAGACTGGAAAAGCCCATCACTACTACTTCCTACACCTGATGGAAGTGTTACATTCTGTAATGAATTTAGGAAACTGAAGACAATGGATGACAGAAAATCCTTTTACCTAGTCCAGCTAATTGCTAAAGTAATCTAATCAATGTCTAAAGAACAAATCTCTACCTTATACGTAGCATTGATCAGGCCAGTTATTAAGTACAATATCACCTTTAGGATGTAGCTTTCTAAACATATCAAACAATTAGAAAGATCCCAAAGGTTCCTAACCAAAAAGATCACAGGCCAAAAATCCTTGAGCTAACAAGAGAGGATGAAAATTCTATCCCTTTATTCAGTATCTTATAGACTTTTAAGGAGACATCTCTGTTTTGCTTTCTGTCCTATTAAAGACCCAATGGTCCTATACCTCTTGTTTCTTCACATGTCCAGTATCTTCACTAGTGCTTGAAGCAGGGACCTAAATCTTCACCAATGGATAAATAAAACACAGTGGAGGGCTAAGTTTATGACCCAGCACCTCCCAAACCTCTAGAATAAACTTCTCCTGCATGTTAAGCATTTTGACTTACTAGCTTCCTTTAAATATAAACTAGATGACTGGATGGGTATCTCCAAATATACATCAGGACAAAACAGATGAAGAAAGGAGGTGCTGCCCGAGGAAGTGATCTGACAAGGTGAAAATGGTCATGAGTCTCAGTGGCCTTGGAATAGGTATGAATCTAATCTAATATATAAAGAATTATTTCAAATTTGAAAGTTATCTCATACCCACAACTGATAGATTCATAGATTAGTACTAGGCTAAGTTCCATTGTGGGCCATTTTAAATCTAGCCAATTATCCCATCTGAGAATCAAACGCTGCACCTTTCTGTCTGTAAGGTAAACACCTTAACTATTATGCCATCCTTCCCCGAGGAAAATGGCATAATGGTTTGCTATAGAGCTTAGGAAAGGACAAATATTTGACAACACTAAACTTGATAATACATATTGGCAGATAACTTTGATCTCTTCTAAAAAGAAAATTTGTTATTGTAAGCACTCAAGGTCAGTCTCAGTATACAGTGGTACCATTTACCCTTCGTGGAGCTGCAACCACTTGTAACAGTCAAATAGGTAAAATATTGATGCTCTAGCCATGTTACACTGCTGCAAATCTTGAAAACTATGTCATTTATTTGGATGAATGCAAATCACACTTACCTAAAGTGTAAGCTGTGTTAGAATTTATAACACAGGTAAGCATGACTGTGAATGCAAAGAAAATAATCTGGTAATTGTAGAAGTTAAGTATTTAAAGTACCATATAAAGTGATTGACAGTAAGGCCACAACTATAAAACCAGAGGCCATAAAAAGGTGGTCTCTATTCTCTGATAAGAGACAGGTAAAGGCTCTCCTTGGATTACCTGGGTACTGCAGAAAATTTATGACTAAGTTTCCCACTATTGCCTGTCCTCTGATAGATATCACACAAACAAATGACTTTGTTAAGGTGCAATGGATTCTTAAGGCAAACAGAGCATTTAATGAATTAAAAAGTGTTGTATGTTCTGAGCATGTATTAATAATGTCTGATTTTAAAAATAAGTCTACCTCAATATATTATCATTTCAGACATAGGTTTGGGGCAATTCTATCCCAAAACATTCAAGATGAGGAGTATCTTGTGTCCTATCTCAGTAGTCAGCTAAGCAATGCTGAAAGGAGAAACTTGTTTAAAGAAAGTGTGACTAGCAATAAAATGGGTGTTCTACATGCTGAGATACTATTTGTTAAGTGGGGTCTATATCATATGAGCAAATCGCAGAAATTGCAAACACTCATAATATCGAACGTACTGGACCTTGAAGTGCTTTTTCTGAATACAGTGAAGAATGGGATATTTGCCCTTTCCTCACTGTAGTGTGATCTCAGAGTTGGAATATATATTTAGTGGGGGGTGTGGGCTAGGTGCAGCTCTCCACAATAGGAAGTTCGAGGTCCGGTACATTCGATATTTATGAGTGTTCGCAATTTGTGTGATTAGCTCATATGACATATACCCGTTAAGTAGGCTCATCAGTTTGGAAACATATCAGATAACGTGACAGCGATGCCAAAATGTGCCTGCGGGCACTATCTCTGTAACCATTTCAGTATAAAGAACTACTGGCATGAAGTATCTCCAAATGTCCACTTTGTATAGCTAGTTGTCTATATTGTAATTCTGAGTATCATAAGTGCGAGCCCTTGAATTATGACCTGGTCTGGAAGGCAGCAATATTGTTGAGCTGTACAAGGTCTACAACCCATCATTATGATTCCTATCCCCCTGAGTTTGTGCCTGGAGGGGACAGTTGCTTGTTGCCTGGAAAATGAGAAAATGACATAATACATTAAAAATGTGTAAGGAGTCTTTAAGTGACCTGCAGCATAGAGTATGGGAATATTCTCACAGTATTTTAAAACAAGGCTTTTATTTACCAAGGAGTTAGTTTCTCACTGGAGAATCATCTGAAGGAAGAAGCTGCAAGCATGGAATGGCAAAGCCCAACTGGGCCAAATTGTGGAGTACACCACGTGGCAGTACTTGCTTATGCACCTAGAAACTGGACATGGGAGAGGCTTGCAGCCCTGAACTTTTGTTTTTAAGATGGCCTGCATCTGAGTTGAGCTCTGTGGATGGTGAGTCTTGGATAAAGACAACCTAAGGCAGTGTGCTTGCTGTATGGACTGGCAAAGCCAAGTGGGCAACGATTTTGTTTTTCACCTGAATTGTGACATAAATCCAGTATATTTTATATAAGCCTTGATCCACTGTCTCCTTGGACTCTGTCTTTCTCTGTATTTATATAAACACACACACACGCACACACACACACACACACACACACACACACACACACACACACACACACACACACAGACACCCCCCCCACACACACACACACACACACACACACACACACAGACACACACACACACACACACACACACACACACACTCGTACACATGCACGTGCACACACACACACACACACACACTTGTATCTATCGATCTATATACACATATATTGGAGACAATAATGAAGTTGACTGTCATTAAAGAAGATATCTGTTTAATTGACATAATTGGGTCATCTAAAGAGAGGCTCAGAAGGTGTGCAATGTCGCTACTTTACTGGAGTTGGGAAACATGCTGTTTCCTCAGTATTCCTCAATCTCAGAGTTACAATATAAAATTAACATGGAGTGGGGGGGGGCATAGCCCCCATCATGGGGTGGTGCAGCGGAGTTTGTCCCTCTGCAAAAAACATGGTTTTCTACTTGTATATTTCAATGTTATTTTTCAGATCATGCACAGTGCATTGTTGACATTTTTTGAGTCAATGTTAGCTATGTCAATGTTTGGGTGTTTGGATTATTTTTAGTATATCTAAACATATCTCTAACTACATCTATAGTGATACAATTTATAAACACACACACACACACACACACACACACACACACACACACACACACACACACACACACACACACACACACACACATTATACTTCTCTCTCTCTCTCTCTCATACATACAAATATACAAACAAACACAAATCTATAGCTATCTTAATCTAATTTCAGTGTACTGAGTTTGTTGGTGTCACATTATGCTAATCAGATTTTATTGGCTCATGTTGCTATCTTCCTTTGTTTCATCTGGATTTATACCCAACAGCAGCTGTATGACTTGGAGTTGACTATTGTTGATATTAGGTCTGGAGGTTGTGGTTGTTACTCCTGTTGAGTGTAGGAAAAGTTTTGTCCCTGCTTCCCTGAACTGGCACTGTTTGTCCTCGGGTTTTTCTTACTAACCGTCTACTTGCACTCCTGTTGCTCTTTAGTGCTTTTCCCCTTTAAGTGGTTGTTTACCTAACACATTATAAGGTTATCAGTGCAATGCGAGTTGTATCTTTATTGTGTTCAGCCATTGTGTACTGAACTTGTTGGAGTTCTGCTGCACTAAATGGAATTTGCTTGTATATTGCCTTTGTTCCACACTGGTTAGGATCTGCTGTATTAATTGGATTTCTCTGTTACCTACTTTAGTTTCAACTGAGTTTAGGCCAGACTACGGCTGAATGACTTAGGGCTGACTGTTGCTGATTTTTAGCCTTGTAGCTGTGTTTGGCGTTCTTGTTGAGAGAAGGAGGAATGATTCCACCCTTGTCTGTCTGAACTCATTGCTGTTTGAATGTAGTTTGTTCCTTTGTAGCTAACTTGCAATCTTTCCCTAAAGGCATGAAGTTTCGTAGTATATATGAAGTATAGTCGTATGGGCCGATGTTTTACAATGCTGAGCTGTGGAGTACTGATCTTCTTGTAGCCCCGAAGTACTAACTGGATGTTTTGTTTGTCTGTCGCCCTTGTTTCACCTGTGGCTGGATCTGCTGCTCCACAAGTTTTACTTTTCATGTAGCACCCTGACAGTTAATTTTATTCCTTTAGCTTCCAGTTATTGGGTGGGACTACCTTTTTCTTCTTCTCATTGTCTTTCTGTAGTAATTCAAGTAAAAACAAAATCTTGTGATTTTGCTCCTTCTCTTAATTATAGGGCAGTTGAGGATTCCTTCTGCTTACTCTCTGGCATAGATCTCCAGTTGAGTAGTCATTAATTGCCAGATTGTAGGCTCACAGTTTGCCGTTTCTTTCTATCAGGCTCCTTGCTTTAGCAACTCATGACATGCAGCAATTGTTTCATGATGTCACTTCCTTTTTACAGTGCTACTTGTGAAAGGTATTAATATTTGTTAAATTCAGAGGCTAACCTCTCAAACACTACCCATCAGTAAACAGATGAACATTTCATTGTAGTCACCTAACATTTGCATACATCATCAAGACCCCTTTTAAACAGATCTCTGACAAATAACATTAATTATTCTAATCCATCTTCACTTGTCACTTCATCCACAACTCAGTCAATCCAGTTCCATGCCTTTCCCATAAGGACTCTTAAGGCTGTAGCCACACATAGGAATATGCTAGTAATAGATAGCTCTACATTTAGATGTGCTGATTATGCCTCTCAACTGTCTAAAATGTCACAGAATTTCCAGATTTTTGCCTATTTTTGGTATTTTCTTCATAAAATTTGTGGTTTTATGGCAAATTATTCAGGAATGAAGTCATCAGGTGAAGACAGACATTTGAGTTTCAGACTTTAGATCCTCCAGGAAAAACATGCCAGTACAAAACCTGTTACTCTAGCAACTTTCTAGGTTACTAAGAACAATATTTAAAATCCGTCCCTGATTTTTTGCCTTCATTCCTCCATTATTTTTGGCTTTGTCTAGAATTGTTGTACAAAGAGATTGAGAGGTGTGGCAATGATACTCCACTCACAAGGCGGTTCAGGCATATGGTCATGGTCAGATCTCACTCTCTGGCACCAGGGCTAGGGATGTGATGAGACCTTAGAACCCCTCCCTTGAATATAAATATGTTTTCATTGACATCCACATCTGAGAACTACCTTAGACACTCTAATCTGTAGGTGATGAAGAGAGCTGTAGCTGAGCTCTATATGCATGTATCTGAAACAAGTAAGACACTTGCCTTAACCACTATCTTGACTTCACTAAGAATGATGTTATAGTTTTAAAACCAAAAACTATTTTATTTCAGCAGTTTCGTTTATTAACTTGTCTCATTTATGGGGGATTCAGCATGGGGTCTAATGTTTGACAGACTATCCTGCTTATCCAGGGATGGCCTTCACATCTGTCCTCATAACTTCCTCATACAAATGTTGACCTCTTCTGCCACCCCAGTGCCTTTTTGTGGAAAGTTCATTAGTTTGACATCCACCTTAGCAAATTACAGTACTGTCTACATTAATCTAACTCTTCTCAAAGCTAGGAATCTAAACAATAAAATGCCTGATTTGAAGATCTTCCTGACTATCTAGTACATTTTGAGGTTGGTGGCAAGTTGTACCAAATACTTTAAGATTCTGAATTCAAAGTTCTTGACATTTTGGCTAAATTTGATAAAGTCAGTTGCCACATCCTTGCCAACTGTACATCTCCTTCAGTGTCACCTTAGGACAACATTAGGCACCTTGAAAAGTTTGATTTTTTATATGTATGTGTATATATTTTAATTAAATGTGAGTCTTAAACATCTAGCAATAAATATGTCCAGCATTTCCTTCTTCTGGCTTTTCCCGGTTAGGGGTCACCACAGCGGATCACCTGTCCACTCATGATTGGCAGTGGAGTTTTACAGTGTTGAGTTGCGAACCCGGCACCCAACCTTCCATGGAAGACACACACACACACACACACACACACACACACACACACACACTGACTTTAGAGTATCCAATCCACCTACAGCATGTCTTTTTGATGTGGGAGGAAACCGGAGCACCCGGAGGAAACCCACATGACCACATGGAGGACATGCAGACTCCGCACAGAAGGCTGTGAGGTGGCAACGCTAACTGCTGCACCACTGTGGCTGCCCATGTCCAGCATTTTCTAGAGTTCCTTAATACAAACTCCTTTGATTAGATTGTCCAAATTTCTTCCAAATTTCTATGACGACTGGAAAATAAACTTTACCTTGTCTTTACAAAGTCTTCCATACACACCTACTAACATTATCCTATCCCTGATTAAATCTGATTGCTAGAATGTCAACCATTCCATAAAAATTGGTACCAAACTGCTGTACTCCAAAGACAGCCTTATACTTCTGTCTGTGAGCCCTGAGAGCATCTAAACTGCTTTGTTTCCTTTCGGCCTAATCTTTAAAGCTACCACACTTAACCATGATGTTTGCAGAGATCTAAACCAATGGTTGGATAAGGCATTACATATTAGACATACCATGGTGGGAAACTGGATGTAAACCACATTTTGAAACTTTCGTATATACAAAACTTTATAAAAGTAGTAAAAAATTATATGGCTCATATAAATATTTTCCTCTGCCACTCAGGAGGCGGAGGAGAAGGACTATAATATGAAATGAAAGTGTAATAATAAGCTTGGCATAATTATAGTTTTGCCAGAATAAATCCTATACAATTACAGTATTTTCTTTGTATAGATCTTGGAATACAGCCATATTAATGCAGGCCTATATCTTCATTTTATATTTTATATTTTAGATTTTAGATGCACTTTCAGTAAATGCAGTTTTAATAGAAAAGAATGTTTCAGTGAAGGATACAAATAGGATCAGTGAAATAACCTTCAAGGCAAATCACTGATAAGGATGAAATGTGCAAACAGAATGTGCAGAACATTTGGTACAACAACAGAACTTGTTTAGATGGTACAGGCCTTGGGACCCAAGGTTAAAGAGGTGTGCAGAAGGTGTTGGAAATTTACAAGGTTTTAGTATTACATGAGATATTTTCTATTCAGAAGTCAGTTCAGTTTGGAAAAGATTGAGTACAGCAGTTCAGTTTGATACACAGGAGACTTGAGTACAGAAGTCAATGGGCAGGATTCACGATGGCTTGCACGGAGTCTAAGAGTCGTGTAAGACTCCATGCAGCCATCGCGATCCAGGAACAGCCCGAAATCCCATGTAAGAGACCAGCTAAAACGACTCTTACACGGGCAGGGCGTGGATATGATAATCACCTCACTTGCAGCCGAAAGGCATGCAAATGAGGTAGATTAGCGATCCACGAAGCTGAAACCAGCCCGTGTAAGAGTCGTGTTAGGTGCAGAAATGTACTCAGTTGACAACTGAGTACGTTACTGCAAATAACACAATGGAGCCATGACAGCTCCAAATAAAGTGTGCATATGTTGCAGTCAGCATGCCAATGTCCAAATATGTGGCCATTGGCACGGTAACCAGATGCAAACATGAAATAAAATAATTTTTTTTTCGGAGATCGGCGATGTTTAAATGCAGCGCAGCCCCGTGCAAATGGGCTGCACTAAATAAGACATACAAATAAAGGTTTGAAACCCACAAATGCGGGTTTTATGTAATGCATGGATTTGCAATGCAGGGACTAGCAGACCTAAAACAACATGGCCACCGTCTAGTGGTTGCTAAGGGGGGAAGCTGAGTGTAAGACATGTAACTAAGCATTAATAGGCAATCCTATGTAAATGAGTGGTAGGATAGTGAATCACACCGTCTTATAGCAAATGAGCACATTCTGTGCAGTGTAAGAGTTAGATAAGTGGGAGTAACAGAGTAGGAGATAGGTGACATCACAGGGGGAATGTCAAGAAGAAATCAAGCTCATTGGAGCAAAGTGGTATGTGAAAGATGTCAATCACACAGCATAAAAAGAGGAGTGTCAACAGATAAGCATGGGAAAGTCAAGAAATGGAAGGTGTACACTGTGGCCAACACCAAAGTTTCTTGCTGTGCGTGCATGCGTGCGTGTGCACGCTGGGAGGCGCGAGTAAGACAGAGTACATCCGTGTAAGGCAGAGTAAGCATGTAGGAGCTTGTGTAAAGATCTATTAACCTGTTTGCACTGGTGTGCACGTGTTTTAACCTGAATAAGCAGATTCTAGTCCATGTAAGCATGTGTGCATGCGTGGTAGCCACTGTGAGCGTGTTTTCATTGGTATGCACGCTGCTCCCCCCTGAGGAAACAGAGAGGAAAAAGGAAGCAGAAGAAATAGTAGGAAGCTAGCAGGGAATACTGGTAGAGCTAGCAGGTGAAAACAATTAGAAGCAGGCAATGACACAGGCAGAATACTAGCCCAGCCCAGCACTTAAAACACAGCAAACAGCATTGCAGTATGTTTCTCTCAAGAGACACTGCAAGACAGGAGTAAGCTAGTAGAAGTGAAAACTTAAAAAGCTGCACTCAGACCAAACATGCTAGGGGCTGCCATAGCTGTTATAAGGAGACATAGGAGACTTGCTGAGGGTGGTGACAATGCAAATGCTGCCAGACAACCCACAGTGAGGAGATGGAGAAGAGTGTACAGGCCCAGGGTCACCTACCAGGGATTACATGAGCTGGAGATAGTGGAGCGCTATAGAGTGGACAGAGACCTCCTGCAGCAAATTGTTGAGCTGAGCAGGCCATGCCTCACACACAGAACCAACAGAGGGGAACCCATCCCAGTGGAAACCAAGGTATGTGTTGGCCTAAGAATACTAGCAACAGGTACCTTCCAGAGACCAACTGGTGATATGATGAGGATATCACAGGCATCAGCCTCCAGGGTACTGCACCAGTTCCTGGATGCCATGTCAGCACATGTCAGTGAGCATGTATATTTCCCCAATGCCCGTGAGGTATTGGCCAGCAATATGCGTCTCTTCCAACAAATAGCAGAATACCCTGAGGTAGTGGGTGCAATAGACTGCACGCACATATACTGCCAGGTTGTGTGTGATGCCCAGGGCATAATAATGAATGTGTGTGCTGGCTGCCCTGGGAGCTACCATGATTCCCATATCTGGCATTTGACGCAGCTGTACCAGACATTTGCCAGTGGGGACATACCACATGGTCACCTAGTGGGGGATGCAGGATATGCACTGGAGCCGTGGCTGATGACACCCATCAGAAACGCACACACACCTGAACAAGAATGCCATAATGAGGCACACGCACAAACACGTAATGTAATAGAGCGTGTGTTTGGGCTGCTCAAGTCATGGTTCTGGTGCCTGGACACATCTGGTGGAGCCTTGCAGTACTCACCAACTACATATATACAAATTGTCATGGTATGTGCTATGCTACATAATATGATTCTGCGAAAACAGCTGCAGCAGGACCAGCATAGGGCCGGGACAAACAGCCTCCCACCATTGCCAAGGCCATCACAGGCAGAGCGTGACTCAGAGGAGGAACAACCTGAGCCTGCCCCAGTAGGCAGAAGGAGGCATGCCCAGTATGCCCTGGCCTTGGCAAAGAGGCAACGCATAGCATAGACACTGGCTCAGTAGGAACCCTGGGAATGATACCCCTCTCTGACTCACTGATATAGTAACAGGGACGCCTAACATGACACAACCTGCTCACAAACATGTACAGGGAGAGTAGTATGTGCATCCGACAGAGGCAGCCCTGCAGCACCACCCGAGGCATGATTGCCATGTGTTAAGCAATGTAACACCATCTAGTATATGCAAACATGAAGACCCTGCCTAACATCTCACCCTCACCAAGCATGATGCCATACTATGAAGACAGCAAGATCAAGTACAGTACTTGGCTGACGTATTGCTGTTAGCAAGGGGGAACACATGGCTGACAGCCTGGGCTGACATGCCGAGCAAGACATGATGCCCCACCTGCTATGAATGGCTTGCACCCAGCACACCTTGCTGTGTGGATACTGGCAAAGGCTGTTGTCACCCCCACTGTGCCTTGAATAGGTAAGGCTGGAAACACAAACCCACCACCATAGGTAGCACAAGGGATAACAACCTGGACATAATGCTACCCAACACCAGAAGTCTAACCTGCAAGGTGCATGCAGACGAAACCCACCACAGCATGGAGAATGGTAATATCTGTTCTGTAACAGAAACTTGGGTCAAGGCCCAGAGGAGCACCCTAATACTACCAGGTTATGCCTCATACCATGCTCCACAGCTCCAAAACATGGAACACACTACAATAGGAGTGTGGCTATCAGTAATTGTCAAGGATAACCACACCCCCAGGTTGGTACCACAGCAAGAAGCAGCATGGACTATCCACTGGCAAGTAACACTGGCTCAAACTGTGTCCCTGTTTGAAGCCTGCTACAGACCACACTCACAAACCCAGGTACCCCAGCCAGCCTTCCTGAAGTCACTGCAGAGTATGAATGTCTCAACAAATACCAAACAAGGCACACACAAAGTATGACATAGGTGGCAATCCATTATGTTTGGAAGAAGTAATCAGGGACCAAGGGACACAAGTGGACGGTAACCTGTCATGTGACACTCACATTGCCAAGGTGGCCAGGAAGACCTGCTATATTGCCCACCTTAATATGAAAGGATGCACATGTAGATCAAGAGAGATCACTGTGCCCCCATACTCTTCCCTTATCAGGACCATACGTGACAACAATGTCCCAGTTTGGATGTACCTTACCTTACACCTGCAGCGGTTAGAAAGACCCCAAATGTACCTCACCAACAGGATAAAGGGTCCAAACATTTGACATCTGCAGCCTGGCTGAAGAAACCACAGCCCAATTCAGAAGCATACTGCCCAGTCAGAGGTGATGTATGCCTGATGTACAAGGCCATGTCCAATCCAGAATGAATGGACATGCTCCAATGCAGAAACCCCAAATCCAGCAGAGACACCACAGTGAGATATCTGAACCTCCACACATAGATAAATAGGATGTGCTGGAGGGACAGATCCATAACCCAGAGGCTCCTTACACTCTGGAACAGAATCCCAGTCCATGATAGGCTGAGCTCCACACTCATACTCAACAAGAGAAATCTGGTGAAGTGCATGGGAGATAGTAGGTGTACACTGGGGGCCATCCCTGTGTCACATCTAGTAAAGTAAACCCTACATGGGCATAATATGCACATTGCAAGGGGTGTCGAAACTCACACACAGTCTGTCCATGCTCAAACAAGGCCAGGGCAGATAGCCTAGTATGATCCTATGATGATACAAATTGTGCAGGACACAAAGGATTATCACACAGCTGTCCTACCTGATGTTAGGAACAATGGTGATAATCCACAGATATGCTCTGCAGCACTCTAATATCACAAACAATACACCAAATCCACACACATTTCCAACATCCTACCTAACAGATTCCTTGCAAACTCCCCACCAGCACCTAACTGCCAAATATCTATCCCAGCAGAGTGCTGCCCCCCTGACATTGCAGATGCTGAGGTAACAGCCAGCATCCACAAAGCACAGCACACAGCAACAATGGTACCAGATGGTGTCCTGGGTTGTGTCCAACAACTACTGTAAGAAGAATGGAACACCAAATAGCAGTACTGCGCACTATCAGTCCTACCACAGGATATGTACCCTAAGAGCAGTGTACAGCAACAGTGGTCCCTCACCACAAAGGGGGTGCCTGAATGGATACTGCAAACTATCACCCCTCAACCCCGACTATCTATGTTGGCAAAGTAATGGAGAGGATGATCATGGATCCCAGGAATAATGAGATTGGGTACCTACAGACATTGGACCCTACCCAGTGTGGCTGTCATAGGGCAGATCCTGCCCCTTACACATGTCTGACTCATGTGAAACATGCACCAAGGCCATTGATGTGGGGAATGTGGATCACACAGCCTATCTGGACCTTGCTAAACCCTTCCATACAATATGCTAGTTGGCAGTACAGATAAGCTCACCAGCCTAACTGTAAACCCCTATGCAAGTAGATGGGTTGCAAACCAGCTCAAGGACAGAACTTACCTGGTCAGACATGCTGCAGCCATGTCAGACTGCAAACCAGGTACAACTGGCATCCCACAAGGCATGGTCCTGGGACCTCTCTTGTATGCTATATATGTCACATAGGTACAGGCCAACATGGAAGGACTCTGTCTGAACAGGTTCGCAGAGGACTACAAACTGCCCACCATATCGGACCCTCCAGCTGACACAAGCAACCTACAAAAGGCACACATAGAAACAGACAAGTGGTGCCACAGCCATGTCAACAAGCTAAATGCAGAATAGTGTATAGTCATCCCCTCTGGAAACACAGTACATGGCCAGAAATTACCACATAGGTGTTAACCCAGTAAGTACATCAGGAGCAATAAGAAACCTGGGGACACAAGGTGATAGATATCCTGCATGTGACAACCATGTGTCTGTAGTGGTTACAGAAACATACCATATACCCACCTAATCATGAAGGTAAGCACAGCTCGGTCAGGGTAGGTCAATGTGCCTCTCCAGTCATCCATCAGCAGCCTCACAATTGTGTAAAATGGCCCTTCAGGGATGTACCTTAGCAGACACCTGCATCAACTGGAAAGACGACACAAATACCCCACCAGGAGGATCTCAGAGCTGTAACAGATGCCATGTGTCACCTGATTAAACAAACTGCAGCTCCACACAGTGCCATACAGCCTGGCTGGAGGTGAACTGTGCCTGATGTATAAAGCCATGACCAAGCTGGTATCAATGGACATTTGGCACCATGTAAAATCTGAATGCTGGTGACCTATGCAGCTGACAGGCCTGAACCCCAGCACAGACATAAACAGGACATGCTGTACCGATTGGTCCATAACCCAGAAGCTCACACCACTCACGACGAAACTCCCAGTACAGGTTATCCAGGGAGTCCCTCATTGACTGTCATTCAGAGGAATCATGATGACTGGATGGGAGATGGTAGGTGTACCCTGGATATCACCTGTATGTCATGGGTAGACAGAGGCACAGCACACTAACCTTGACATATGTCATAGCAAACACCAGTAAATGTGTGTTGAAGGACAAACACTCTCTGGCTAGCATTACAAATGCACTAGGGCACATGACCATTGTTTGTCACTGTCCACACAAGTTGTGGAATACATTAACAATGTCGGACAATCATGTACTATGCTGTCCATATCTGAACAAAATGCAACATGGTCATATCTGCACAACTGGCCCTCAACCAGTCTGGTGTGCTCACTATACATATTACAAGCAGTGATAGGACTGAAACCGATTATACTGTCCACCACAGTGAAAGTACTGCACCAGTACACTATACGACAATACAACTGTTTGGTCAGTAGGAAAGGATGTTGACAACTGTATGCAAACTATCCCATGGCGACCCTGCTGGCACAGCATAATGCCTGTTAGGTTCAGACACAAATTAGTTGGGCAGTAAGAACACAACCTGATGTCCAACACTCAACTGTACATGTGAAATATAGATGGCGTCCACACACAAACACAAATGTGGTGGTCCACAGATCCCAACATAAGGAAAGGTCACACTGGGCATGCTCGCACACTTAGATAAATGAGACGTGTCAGTCAAGAAGCCATAGAAACTGTGAACTGGGCATGCTCACACACTTAGGCCATGTCACAGTTCAGCAGCTGCACACACATATCTGACATTTGTATGTGTTAACAGAGGAACCTCCCACAATACAGAAATCTGCCCAGTGCACACAGTGAAATTACAACAGAGACATAAGTAAAGTACTGGATCCCACTCATATGCAAACATCTTCCACAGTACACAAGTTGTTCATAGAGATAGAGAAGGCTATGGCAATAAAGACCCACAAACAGTATATGAGCAACAGATACTTGCATCTGACAGGTAAACATATGGCCGTAGAGTGCAATACTAGGCTGTTGTCCCTAGGGAATACAGAAGGCTATCCACAGTCTATTTGGCATCTGCTTCCACAGTACAGTAGGCCACTGTGCCTGTACAAAGTTAATGCATAGATATGCTCTCCCCTGTACTGATGGATAGTAACATATGTACATACCTCTTCATACATAATGATGTCAGCACACTATACATATGTCAGGAGCAGAAATGATGCCCAGTAATTTGAATAGCGCGCTCCGCTGCTGCGTCTCTCACAAGTGTCATAACATAGTAAGGTAGGGGTTTGAATCCTGTAAGTGCTCAGTGTGTGTGTGTGACTGTGTGGGGGGGAGTAGTGGGTGTGCAATTCTATGTGTAAGAGAAATGTCCCTTTTGGCAACTATTACTACACAACACATGCTGCACATTCCACTGTCTAAACACTGATGATGTCAGCACCCTAGAAGTACAGCAGGAGAAAGCAATCCTCCCAGTAATGCAAATAGCATGCTCTGCTACTGCGTCTCTCGCAAGTGTCATAACATAATTAGGTAGGGGTTTGAATCCTGCAAGTGCTCAGTGGGTGCGTGATTGTGTGGAGGGGAGTAGTGTGTGTACAGTTTTATGTGTAACAGAAATGTCCCTTTTGGCAACTATTACTACACAACACATGCTGCATATTCTACTGTCTAAACACTGATGACGTCAGCACCCTAGAAGTACAGCAGGAGAAAGGAATCCTCCCAATAATGCAAATAGCACGCTCTGCTACTGCATCTCTCACAAGTGTCATAACTTAGGTAGGGGATTGAATCCTGCAAGTGCTCAGTGTGTGTGTGACTGTGGGGGGGGGGGGTAGTGTGTGTGCAATTCTATGTGTAAGAGAAATGTCCCTTTTGGCAACTATTACTACACAACACATGTGGCATATTCCACTGTCTAAACACTGATGATGTCAGCACCCTAGAAGTACAGCACGAGAAAGCAATTCTCCCAGTAATGCAAATAGTGTGCTCTACTACTGCATCTCTCACAAGTGTCAAAACATAGTTAGGTAGGGGTTTGAATCCTCCAAGTGCTCAGTGAGTGTTTGGGGGGGAGTAGTGTGTGTGCAATTCTATGTGTAAGAGAAATGCCCCTTTTGACAACTATTACTACACAACACATGCTGCATATTCCACTGTCTAAACACTGATGATGTCAGCACCCTAGAAGTACAGCACGAGAAAGCAATTCTCCCAGTAATGCAAATAGTGTGCTCTACTACTGCATCTCTCACAAGTGTCAAAACATAGTTAGGTAGGGGTTTGAATCCTCCAAGTGCTCAGTGAGTGTTTGGGGGGGAGTAGTGTGTGTGCAATTCTATGTGTAAGAGAAATGTCCCTTTTGGCAACTATTACTACACAACACATGCTGCATATTCCACTGTCTAAACACTGATGATGTCAGCACCCTAGAAGTGCAATCCTCACAGTAATGCAAATAGCACACTCTGCTACTGCATCTTTCGCAAGTGACCTAACATAGTTAGATAGGGGTTTGTATCCTACAAACGCCATGTGTATTTTTGTCACAGTTTGTCCATGTGTGTGAGGGGGTGTTCCCAATATTCCACGACATACATTATATCAATAATGTCAATGCACACATGATGTATGTGTGTGGCACCTACACATATGTACCTGTGAACTGCAATAGTTCCCATGTACGAAGCCTGCCTCTTGAATACATGGAATATGCATGACAACTGTATGACTGTGGTGTTCTGTGCAGGGGCTGCATGTGGTATGTGAATATACAGTGTGGGTTGTAGATGGTGTCATCCCACCAGTGAGGGATACATGACTGGTCTGGAGCATATAGTCCACATGTTGGTGATGAACAGGTGCAGCATGTTGTCACCTCTTGTGGGAGTGATAACAAGTTGTTCCATAGCAACACAGGGAATGAATGCTAAGAACCCTTCAGATAGGGTCTTGGAGCTAGAGTAATGCTCACACTCTATGTTTGGGTAGTTGCAGTCCACCCATATAATGGTGTTTGTAGAGACCGTCATATTCCCAGTGTTGTCAGGAAGGCCAAGTGGGTTTCCTGGGTATGGGAGGGTGGTGTGTGCCAGGCTATGAACCTGAAGGCAGTCTAACCCACTGTTAGTTGCACATGGATAGGCTCTGATGCTTTGTGCTGTGCCACCAACCTGGGGGTGGGTGTATCTGAGGTGCCTTTGGATACATCCCCCCTGTTCTGGTTTGGTGCATGTGTAGGGGACGACAAGCATGGTATGAGGTATGACCTGGCAGTGATGGTGTGCACCTGGGAGCCTTGTACCAGGAGTCTGTTACTGCATGGATGTTGCTGTACCCCATGCTAAGGACAGTTTCCACTGCATGCATCTTGAGGTTTACACTGCTGCTGTTGAGTAGCGTTTCTATTAGTGTCCTATCCCATGTGATACCTGTGTAAGTGGCTATGTAATGTCAGCCTTGCATACAAAGGCACTATGTGTGTAGCAACAGCCTCTGCCAATATACAATGGCCCAAGCAAAGCAATGTGGCTTGTCCAGCATGTAATCCCACACTGACAGGCATTGGATCCCCTTTGAATGTCACCGAAACATACGTTAATTGCAGAAACTGATCATGCTGTCTACATATTGTGGCAGTATTCTTGGTGAGGGTAAGATGCTAATCAATGTCAGGGTCATACCAGCCTGTGCCACAAGCTCAGACAGCCCCTCTATGTCCCGTAACATGTAGTCCAGGGAGGTGCATCAGAGGTCATACACACTGGCACAGACAATGACTGAGTCATACTTCTACATGCCTTGGAGTGACCGGTATTCTTGTGTTATGTGGTGGATCATAGTGCCCGACGGGCATCTCAGCGTGACCTTTACCTTGTTCAGCCTGGTGAGCAGGACCTCAGTGTACCTGACGATAGAGATACCTCATACAACTGTAGCAGGTGTGTTGTCAAGCCGTATGGCCTGTGACTGTTTGGCACACAGGCTTTGTGAGCTATGTGTTGCACGTGCTCTGCTCTGGCTTAACATTTGCTTGTGTGTCTGCTTTGCAGGTGTCAGCTGCTCAGGCAGGATGCTATTTTGAGAGTCCAATAATGTACCTGTGTGTTTCTGTGTTTGGATTGTGGTCGTGGCAGGTCTATGGGAGACTGGTATTGTATTCACTGTAGTATCCCACTACACCTGACAGGGTATGCCAGTACTGAGTTAAGAGAGCTTAGCCCCCAGTTTGGCTATGTGGTTGCATCTCTCATATGTGTTGTAAGTGTATGGGAAGGGGAGAGGGTTGTCTGTGTACATGAGGCAGCTGTAACATTGCCACATGACTCACAAATTCACCAACTGGACCTGAGAGTAGATTGACAGGTGACCTTTGCACATGCTACCATAGCGTTGTGAATCCCATACTAAGTAACGACACATAGGGCCAATGGGGAACAAGGTACTCAAGGTGAGTATGTGAGGGTGTAGTGCTCCTGATTTGTTAGTGCTGGCATATATGAATGCTCTCTTGAGCAAATGCGAGGTAAGTCATATGCAATGTGTTACAGGCAAGCTACATGCAAACAGGACAAACAGTGGCATTCTGTCAAGTGAGACATGGACATCAGTACAGTAAGCAATACAGATGTCACTAGGGATCCACAGAGGCACTGTAAATCTGCACTGCAAGTGGAATCAGTGTTTCAGGAACATAACAAGCAAACATGCATACAAACAAAGCTACAGTCAGCAGGCCTGTATGTAGACTATGCTACAGCAAACAAGTTGTACGACTTCCAGTAGGTAACAGTGCATATATGCAGGCACTATAAGCCTGTACCCAGACATTCACAGGTCAGACAGGCTGAGTCCAGCCACAACCCCCACAAGTGTATAGACCACCTACCTTTGTAATGTTGAATAACTGGCCTGATACACAAGTGCTCATACCTGTAATAATACACATGTCAAATAACTGACACTGAGCCCTCACTCAGCAGTTCCAGACTTAGGATGAAGTATGCTACCTGTCCTGGCACCACAGTATCCTTGACATGTATGGAGACTCTCCCTCCTGTCATAGTTAGTTCTGTGTTTTGGTGCTGTCATGCATGGTATGAGGTGTGACCTTGTAGTTCTAGTGTGCTCTTGTGAGCCTTGAACCTGGTGTGTAGTACTGCACAGATATCAACATCCTCAAACATCCTCATTGCAGAGTCGAGTGTGGACAGCATGCAACTCGCAGTTGACATGGCCATCATTGAGTATCAGTATGTACATTGTCGTATCCCCTGTGCTACCTATGTAGGTGGCCATCTCTTGACAGCCTCACCACCAGTATGCAAAGATGTGCAGACAGTACACTATGGTAATTACTATGGGTGTACAAAACAATACAATGACATTCATACTGTAACTGCATCAGGCATACTGGTATATACCCACAATGATATCATTACACTGTACTGTTGTCAGCATCATACTATTACAACACTTTTATGTAGTCACCCTGTGCATCAGCACCATGTTAACCTGTTCCTGCACCGATGTTACAGATTGCAGGAGGTGGCACAGTTTCATCATATGCACAGGATGTGTACCTGGTATGCCTGAGTCTGCCACTGATACAACCAATTGACATGTCTGTGTGTGTGTATTGGTGAGGGACAGCAGTACAAGATGGGGCAATGTTGATGCAGTGTGTGCGTGTATGCAGTAGCCCTAGGTGTTATCACTTTGCATGTGTGTATGCATGCACACAGTCCCACCTCATGGCTGCCATATACAGGTGTTTGTGGACAGCCACAGACTGTACCTGCCAGGTCATACAGATCACTGTCTGTGGCCACGGACACGGTACCTGTGTCTGGCAGGGGTGCTACGGACCATATCAGGTACTAAGCCAGACTAGGTACTGTCATCAGAAGCAGGTGGTTGGTGACTGGAGACAGGTCCCTGTTGGGACTGTCCAGCACCACGTGCACGTGGTCTCCTGGGGCGGTCTGATGACAGCACAGACCCAGCATTGCTGGGGCTGCTGCTGGCACTATGTGAGCGGCCGTGGGCCTGTTGTCATCCACGACGGCTGCCAGCTGCTGCTGTTGCTGGCATACGGCCACGTCAATGCCTCAACCATCCACCATTGCCCTGGCTCACGGACATGTAGTTGTGGAACAGATCTAATGTGTCCCCCCAAAGTCTGTCAATGATCTCGGTGAAGTTACAGATGGCAGCCGCAACATCACGCATGCTGTCACTCATAGCTGTGCGACATGCTCTCAGCTCCCTCAGACCCTGTCTGGTGTACCGTTCCATACATGACTGTGCCTGCATTACAGCCCGAAACATAGCTGAGGTTGAAAGACCTCTGTGGGCATGTCTGACAGGGGTGGTACACCCACGGATGCTCCCACGAGAACCCCTGGATGTCTGCCTGTGTGGTACCATGTCAGGACCCTGGCCATGGCTGCTGTGTGGGGATGCATGTGCCACCAATACCACATTACCCTGGTCAATGCCCACTGTATCCTGGCCATCACCTAGGGACATTGGTGACAAAGGATGTATTGGCAGGATGACTGTGCGCATTGATGGGGTCGACAGCTGTGTAGTGTCAATTAGCTGACCAATGATGGACCCTGGCACACCTACCTGTGCCATTACACAGGTATCATCATTATCACTATCCACAGCAGCTGATTCAGGTTCCCTGCTGCACAACACCAGAGCAGCACCAGAACCTGTGGGAGTAAGACAGGAAACACAGTTTACAATGTGTACACAATGTCACCACTGATACATACATGCACACATGCACACATGCACACATGCACACATGGGCACATGCACACATGCACATCTGCACACATGGGCACATGTACACATGCACACATGGGCACATGCACACATGCACACATGCACACATGGGCACATGCACACATGCACACATGCACACATGCACACATGGGCACATGCACACATGCACACACCTCAGTATATGATATATCAACACACAGACACAAACACACCTGCAATCAAACACATATTACTACTGCTTCAGCCTATTATTTCTGTTAGTATCAAGAGTATTGAAGGTAGTGGTATTACACACTCACCAGCATGGATAGGCTGCCTTGCTGTTACACCAGAGGGACATGCAGAAAAGAGACGTTTATTGTCAGTGGGCACAACTGTGCCATTGATACTGTGGGCATGATACAGTTCAGTAGTGCAACAGTTAGCTTCCACAGGTCTACTGCTGATATTGAGAATATTACTCTTGCACAATAATTACCAAGATTACAGCTACAAAATGAGGACACACCTCACACATGCATAACCTAACAGTGTACAGAATGGTCAACTATACACATGGCATGTTACCTGCATGCTCCGTGTCCTGCTGCTGGGTGGCTCCAGCCTCCATCATTACACATGTATGCTGCTGCTGTTGCTGTTAAGCTGGAGCCACAAAACGTAGGAGTAGTCCCTCCAGTCTGGTGAGGAGGGATGTCTAGACAACCCACCACCTGTGGCAAGCTGCTGCCTGTGGATATCCGACGCATGCTGATGGACATTTCTAATTAAAACACTGCAGTGATGGCGTACCTGCTCATATGTCCGGTTATGTGTGCCTATGTCATTTACCCGATGGACCAGGTCTTTCCACAGTGCAGCCCTCTCCTGCTGGTTCTGTCTGGTGTGGGAAAAGAGAATTGCGAAATCCCACACCAGGCTCTGGTGTATCTCTTCCTCCTCTGCAGTGGAGTACATAGGGTTCCGCTGCTGAACCATAGCCCTGAAAAGGAGAAGGAAAATATGTCAGCAATATCTGTCAGCAAACTATGGCACACATAATACACATAATACTTGACTGTAGTGATATAACTTAACCACCATATATAGCATCTGTCTGTCTATTGGGGGATACACATGTAAATGACCAGATATCAGTGCTCATCCGACAACTGTGCAACAGTACCTGGCACACTCCATACGACAGACTAGTATACTGCAGCAGTCAGCACACTGGTTCAGGTACAATGCACAACCTCACACTGGGGATTTGCATCAAGGTACTGTATGGGGAACATTATCAGACCATGCACTGCACACAATGCACGTTACATATTTTACTGGTAATGCACACTACTCTTACTTGCCATAGCCCTACCTACACCACAGTGACATACAGGGTAACACAGCACAACATATGACAATGTAGCATGTGTTGATCGCAATACCTCACACATCTGTCTCTGGCCTCACACCAAGGACACACACTACCATGACAAACAGACAGTCATGGTGAGCAATCACACCAGTACATAACATGCACCCAGTCACTGGCACACTCATTCCACCTCATATATTTCATTTGCAATGTGTTCATGGGTGTGCATTGTGTCTTAGGTAGGTAGTGTGCTTTTGGCCCTGGGCCTACAGCAGCATACTGTTATGCTACCCTGTCCCTTGTGACACATGTGTTATGATCGTACCTGCTCCTTACAAACAGTTACACAGGGTGACTCATATGGCATATTACCTATCTGCATAACATTCGGCAGGGGTATGTCTGACATCTACTCATGGGGAGCCTTGCTTCTTAATTCTGTGTGGTTTACTACAGGGTATGTCGTATCTGTACTGCAGTGACAAGGACGACAGACATAGGTAATTTGTGTTGTGGATGTTGCAGGTGTTACCATGGTTGTTAGACAACTGTCATGAGTGTGACCGAACTACGCATATCCAGCAGTGGTAACCTCTATGTAGGTAGTCTGTGTGTGCTCTGTGGTCTTGTCAGTCACTCTGCATAGGTATTGTGTTTGAGTGCATTGACACAGTTACTTGCATATGTCTGTGTCCTTCTCCATATCTGTAGCTGTCATGGGAGGTACATACCATGTAGGACATTGTGGGGTGTAGAGGAGTACAGTGACCTACATGTCCATAGCTGACACACCATGTCCGCTGACACATTCCATGTACAGGTATTACAGGACTAGTGTGCCACTGTGTATATCAATGGGGAGCCTGTTGTACACTTGTTGCCCCTGTTCCCCTCTGACACATGCAGTGGTGGGCAGGCATGCACATATGTGGTGGTTACTGGTGTCAGTGTTTTTGAATGGGGTATGGTACTCCAGTATCCACACTGGTGTTCACTCCATGTCTTTGACACCAGGCACCTGTTGCAATACATCTGCACACATGTGCCTCACACAGTATATATATATATATATATATATATATATATATATATATATATATATATATATATATATATATATGTTTGTATATATGTATATAATATTATATATAGATGTAGATATATATACATATAGATGAGGGGAGAGAGTGAGAGAGAGAGACAGAGGGAGAGTGAGAGTGAGAGGGGGTGGGACAGAGAGAGAGAGAGAGAGAGATAGTCATATACAGACATATCTGTTGTCATTCAGATCTATCTGTATATGTATATGTATCTACATATATCTATATATGTGTGTGTGTGTGTTGCATATATCTGTACGTACATATTCTACCAATCTCGATGTCTGTGCAGTAAGTGAAATCTGGTTCAAGGCTCCTGAGAGCACACCAGTGGTACCAGGCTATAACTCATATCATGCTTTTTGGCCCCAGAACTCAGGCCAAAACAAAAAGGGAGGGGGAGTGTCCATATTCATGAAGGACACCCACACCTCCAGGTTAGTGGCAACACATGAAGCATCAGAGACCATCCAGGTGCAAATAACCGTAGACAAACCTGCTATACAACTGGTAGCATGTTACAGACCACCATCTCAATCTCAGGAACCACAGTCAGCCTTCCTGAAGACATTGGAGGATATGAATGTCCCACCACACACCATCATATTGTGAGACTTCAACTACCCTAACATACACTGGGTGCAATATTCTAGCCCAAACACCCTAGCCCAAAGGTTCCCGGAATGCACTAAGTCAAATGCAATGGAACAGCTAGTCACCTCTCCCACAAGGGGAGATAATATACTAGATCTGATCATCACAAACATGGGGAAAATGTGCTACACACCGGAAGTATACCCCTCACTAGTCACATCTGACCACAGACTAATCACTCTGGATATACATATCCCACCTCCCCCACAACACAAAAGACTACAGTGGGAAACCTCTCACATGCCGACTTTACACTTCTTAAAACTGAGTTGGTATCCTTTAAGCCCACTGGGCCAGTGGAAACCACATCCCACAATGCAGACTCCTTCACAAATGCTTTCTACGGACATCTCCAAGAATGCATGGATCATGCAATCCCAAATAAAACCAAGACCCTCTCCACCAAGGGCAGGCATCCTGTCTGGTGGACCCCAGCTATGAACAAATTGTATAACAACAGAAGGTAGCTACTGCACGGCAGAGCAGAATTCCATAAAGATAAGGCATCTCTGATCATCACTAGAAGTAGAAAGATACATTCTCTCATACAAACATGCAAGGCCAACATTGAGAGGGAAATCGCTATGGACACTACAGATAACCACAAGGTCTTCTTCTGCTATGTTAGACACCTGGGTGGAAACCCTCAGATATGTTCAGAGTTAGTTCACAGTGACAAAAGCTACATTGAACACACAGATATTGCCAACATTCTGGCAGACAGGTTCAGTGCAGATTTCTCCCCTCCCTCACCCCCACATGAGGAATTACTTATCCCAGCTGACTGTAACCTTCCTGTTGTCTCAGATGTCCAGCTGAGAACCGCCCTCAGCAAAGCTGTAAACACAGCATCAATGGGACCCGACGGTATCGCAGGTTGCATGCTACGTGAACTCCAAGATGAGCTAAACCCGCACATAAAATGCTATTCAACCATAGCCTTACTACAGCATATGTACCTGGACACTGGCATACAGCAACAGTAGTCCCACTCCACAAAGGAGGCACCTCTACAGACCCTGGTAACTACCGCCCCATAAGCTTAACCAGCTTGGTCTGCAATGCTATGGAAAGAATCATTATGGAACTCATACACAGACAATGGGGACTTACAGACACTTGATCCCACCCAGTTCGGCTTTGTAGAGGGCAGATCCTGCCTTATGAACCTGGTTGACCTTTTCAAATCAGTCACTAGAGCCATTGACGAGGGCACAGCGGTCCATACAGCCTACCTGGACTTGCCTACGGCTTTCGACACAATACCCCACTCTGGCATCATAGACATGATCAACAGCTTAAATGTAAATCCATATGTCTCAAGATGGGTTGCAAACCGGCTAATGGATAGAAACCCTAAAGTCAAACTCACTGGTGCCATGCCAGACTCAGAGCCAGTCACAAGTGGTGTCCCGCAGGGCTCTGTCCTAGGACTGCTCATGTTCGGCATTTATTTCTCAGATGTGGAAGCAAACATGGGAGGGTAGTGGCTGACAATGTTCAAAGATGACTGCATACTAGGCGCCATAGTCGATACACCAGCTGACACATACATCCTACAGAAAGGCCTCACGGAAACCGGCAACTGGTGCCGGAGTCATGGCCTTAAACTGCATGCCAAATAATGTATAGTCATACCCTTTCAGACGGACAAGGTACCCACATATTATCACATAGACAGTAACCCACTGAGTACAGACAAAGTAATCAGAGACCTGGGGACACTAATCGATACTGACCTCTCATTTGACACCCACGTTGCCAAAGTGGTTGGATAGACTTCCTACCTTGCCCACCTTATCATGAAGGGATTCACATCCAGATCAAAAGAGGTCATTGTACCCCTATACTCCTCCCTTATCAGGCCCATGACTGTGTACTATGCCCCATTTGGTATGTACCTCACCTGGCACTTGCAACAGCTAGGGGGACCCCATAAGTACGTCACCAGGAGGATCAAGGGTCTCCAACAAATGTCATATGCTGCCAGACTAAAGAAACTCATGCTCTATTCCATAGCATGCCGCCTACTTAGGGGTGATCTGCACCTGACATACAAGGCCATGTCCAATCAGGTATTGATGGACATGTTCCACCTCATACAATCCAAATCCATCAGAACCACAACAGCTACAGATTTAAACCTCAGCACACATATGAATAGGACATGCTCTAGGGACAGATCCATAACTCAGAGGTTTCCCATTCTGTGGAACAGGATCCCAGTTCATGTTAGGCAGAGACCCTCACTGACACTCTTCATGTGAATTCTTGACGAGTGGATGGGAGATCATAGGTTTACACCAGGGGTCATCTCTGTGTCACTACTAGACAGAGGCACAGTAAACTAATGCTATTATGTACGGGGGTCTTCACTGTGTCACTACTATACAGAGGCGCAATTTTCTAAATCTATTCTATACACTGTCTGCAGATAGCCTAGTACTAAACTATGACACTGTGAAACTATATGTCTATGTATTTCTACATCCCTCTCTATCTATGTATACACATATGCATATTATATATATATATATATATATATATATATATATATATATATACATACATATCTCGATATACATACGTATACACACGATATATATATATATATATATATATATATATATATATATATATATACTACTTTTTAGTTCCACATATGTATACACACTGTAACGTACTGATGAACATCCATTACTGTACAACCTACTTGTACATTGCACTACATCCTACATTGCTATGTGCACAAAGCTACCGTCACATACATATGTATGTGGAGCCTTCAGTGACAGTTGCAGTATGTCCCCGGCCCTATGCACATCTTCATACACATAGATACAGACCAATAACACATCTGGAGGGTTCACAGTATGTAGACTATTATAGTAGTACTTTACATTACCTGTGTTTGTTGCAGCTGTTTGCATAGGCTTGCAGTTACTTGGCCTGCTGTCAGCCTCTTTGTTTTGCTGTTACTGTTTTTTTTTTCTCTTTCTCTTTCTCTCTCTCTCTCTCTCTCTCTCTCTCTGTCTCTACCTCCAGAGGGTGCAATGAAAGTATTGCATGTGTGGACTGGGAGTACAGGATGCTTTTGTAGGTATCTGCGCATGTCCATGTAATGGCCTCTGCACCAATTGTTAGCCAGCATTTACTAATTGCATGCAACCTGTTGTGTAGTGATTGCAGTTTTCACTGTGATTACAGGACAGTGCTATAAAAAGGTATGTTAGGTAGGTGTAGCCCTTTCAGATTATCAGGGTGGGGACCATGCTGGTTTGCTATGGACACTGTTCTGTGAGTGTAAGGGTTGGTATGTCTCTCATATTTCAGGCTGTGTTGTAGACACTGCAATGCATGTTGTTCTGTAAGCTGAGTATTCCTTCCTCCAGTGTCCTCTTCTCCGTGTGTATGTAAACTGACACCTACGACTAGTAATACTGTGTATATGGGTGTGTGTGCTTTCCTGTGGGGATTGTGGTGTAACTGGTATATAGCAGTGGCTCTTGCAATCTGTTGCTATGGCTTCAATATTTGGCCTTTACATTCACTCCTTGTATGCCTGCTAGGTGTCTTTCCTGTAATGTGTTGCTATGGCTTTCCTATTTTCCATTTACATTCACAGCTTTTAATGCTTGCTAAAAATGTTTGGGCAGCAATTCCCTATGTGTTTGTTGTGGTAGGGTGTTACTGCATGCAGTGTGGTCTGGCCATGGTGTGGGCCTTGATACTTACAAGGGTATTTGATCATGCTGCTGAGCATGCCTCAGATACTCTCAGGTGCATCTTTTATCAGCCTCATGGAATGGTACATATCAGTGGGATACTCCAATGAAATATTCTGATATTCTGCAGTTGTGACTGGGTTATTTCGAGCATATGTATTAGTACACCATTTGTGACGTGCAAGTGGTGCATACTTTCAGTCATTCATAGTTACCATTGCATGTGTAGTTACACCTTTCTGCCTACTGTTAGTACATTTGACAGGGTGTCAGTGGGGCACAGTTGACATTTGTTTTCACATCAGGGACATCCCTGTAACTCAGTCACAGTTGCTATGTCTGATCTCTTAAATATTCAACTATGGCAGTGTTTATCCTGCTCTGAGTATGTGTGTGGCTTGCCAGATGCTACTGTGACATTATTACCTAGTAGCTACCAACTAGCATGGCTGTTTCTCATCACACAGTACTATTTTACAAATTCACTAGATTTGACAGTAAATATACATGACATGCTTTGTGTACTAGACTTGCTATATTCCCTTTACAATAATTCCTACTATTCTATGATATAATTCTTTCAGCACAATGTTCTTGTATAGCAGTCATGGCTTAAGTCATGCAGACTAGTGTTTCCAAGGTCCTGGGTTTGAGACTGATGGAAGTATTTTATTTTACTGCTGAGAAAACTACAGGCCTTGTCATTCAGAGTGACTAAGGCAATTTTAAGCAGTTGTAAGCAGGTTAGAGCTGGTTTGCACGGAGCTCACACATGCGCACTGCTGCTTAGCTTTGCGCATACATGCTTAGCTACACGCACAGAAGCGCACACCCGCTTACTACTGCTAAAAAGTGCTTACTCTCGCGCACGCACACGCTATTTTGTTTTAAAGAAAAGAAAATGGGGAGATAGGAAAGTGGGGAAAAAGGGGGCACAAAGACGGTAGGACAGTAGGAAAACAAGCTCGGGTTTTGCAGGAGGGATGTAGGAAAGGCCCATAGCTGCCCATTTCTTCGTCAGCAACAGCTGTGCATATGTTTGTAATTTGGTGTGAAATTTGAAACCTTCCACCCCTGAGAGAGGTGTGAGGACAAGAATAATATTTGTTGTACAGTCAATTGTAATTGCCAGTTTACATGTCCAGCAGACATGTGTGCAAAATGGGCAGCTATGTATGGGGCGTAATTTTTTTGTGGGCACAGAGTGCCCTTTTTTTTTTTTTTCAGGTGAGAGTGGTATGTCAGGTACAGGAAGTCGGTATAGCTGGGGAGGTAGGTAGGGGAGGTTAACAGACAAGACAAACAAGACGCATACAGGGGTGGTGTATGACACATGTGGGGGGGTTACAATCTCAAGCCCATGAGCCAACAGATGGCAACAGTGGAACTGAGATCCCCACCCATGGGCAGTTGCCACTGTGCCTTTACTGCCCAGGACGGGGCTGTGCTGGGGGCTGTGTAGGATGGGCAACAGGCACGCCCGTGAGTTGTGCCACCCGTGCCTCAAGCTGGCATAGGGGCCCAAGCACAGAGTGCCGGATCTCCCTACACACCACAGTCCGGACACTATGGAGGGTGAGTGGATGTTCTCCTCCGGCCACACTTGCAGAGGGGGGACAAGCCCCATCCCCTGCAGTGCTTCCACCCGTAGGAGGCACAGGGCCACCAGAGGAGGGTCCAGCCTGGGCACTACTCCCAGGTGCACTCGCCAGCTGAGGTGGGAGATTTGGGTCCGCTGGAACCCACCTTCCCTGTCGTCCTATGTTTTGCATTATTTAATGACAGTTTGGGTTAGTAACTTGCAATACCATTCACAATTAGTTGTAACAGCATGCATTAGTATTCCCATTAACCAAACACCCATAAATTCAAGCCGTTGAACAGCAAGCATAACACATGCATAATTTGAACAACAATACAAGATCCAACAACATGCAGGGTTGAGTGATGGCAACAGGCCATCAGGTTTGGATGTATGAACAGGGCACGTGCATCAACATACATGCAAATATGTATGAACCAACAGGACAATTGTCCAGGGGAGTTAATTATGAATACACATGTCCATTTCATGTGGAATGGATTATTTGTGGTTATAGGGTAGGGTGAAGAAATATTTCATCAAATCATCTGACCAAAACAGCAGAGGCCACCAAAGCAGACACCCAAACAACTACCACCTCACGACCCAACACATGCAACACATAGACCACACAGTCAGAGTGTCAAACAGTCACAGCCCTTAAGGCCAAACAAAATGCCAGACACACTTGTCATTGGTGATTCCATAGTCAGACACACTGACGTCCCGCTCACCAGACTGAGTAAAGAGAAGGTCACAGTAAGCTGCCTGTCAGGCGCTAGAATCCGCCACATAACGCAAGCACTCAGGTCTCTCAACAGCAGGTACAAGTACGACTCAGTCATTGTCCACGCTGGTGTCAACGACCTGAGACGTACCTCCTTGGACTACATGAAAAGGGACATCGAGGAGCTCTCTGATTATGTAGCCCAGGCAGGTATGACCCTGACCTTGAGCAGTGTCCTACCTTCACCTAGAATGATGCCACAATACAGTGATAAGATGATCAGCTTTAATAATTGGCTTAAATTCTGGTGTCATTCAAAGGGGATCCAATGTCTGTCCACCTGGGATGACATGCTGGACAAGCCACGCTGCTTCGCAAGGGACGGCTTGCACCTGTCACCCCTGGGCTTCCGGATATTGGCAAAGGCTCTTGCCACCCCATAGTGCCTTTTTAGGCAAGGCTCAAATTCTAAACCTACCACCCTAGAACACCAAAAGGAAAAAAAACTAAGGGTAATGCTGCTCAATGCCAGAAGTCTCAATCTCAAGATGCACACTCGAGGCCCTTCTCAATATGGAGAACATCGATGTCTGTGCTGTGACAGAAACCTGGTTCAAGGCTCCTGAGAGCACCCCAGCACTAACAGGTTTCACCTCATATCATGCATTCCGGCCCCAAAATCCGGACAACACCAAGAAAGGAGGGGGTGTCCATATTCATAAAGGACACCCACACCTCAAGGTTGGTGGCAACGCATGATGCATCGGAGACCATCCAGGTGCAATTAACCATAGGCAAGACTGCTCTGCAATTTGTAGCATGTTACAGGCCACCCTCTCAAACTCAGGAACCTCACATGGCCTTCCTGAAAACATTGGAGGGATAAATGTATCTCCAAACACCATCATACTAGGTGACTTTAACTACCCTAATATAGACTGGGAACACTACTCAAGCCCGAACACTCTAACCCAAAGATTCCTGGAGTTCATAAACTCAAATGCCATGGAACAACTAGTCACCATCCCCACAAGAGGAGAAAACATACTTGATCTCATCATCACGAACATGGGATCAAAATGTTCAACACCGGAAGTATACCCCTCACTGGTGAGATCAGATCATAAACTAATCTCGCTGGAGGTCCTCATCCCGCCCCCACCTGAAACAAAAAAGACCACAGTGAAAAACTTCTCAAAAGCCGATTTCACACTTCTAAAAACTAGTGTGGTCTCCTTTAAGGCCCCTGAGCCAGTGGTAAACATTACTCAAACCGCTGAATCACTTACAAATGCCTTCTACCAGCACCTACAGGACTGCATGGATCAGGCAATCCCAAACAAAACTAAGACTCTCTGTACCAAAGGCAAGCGTCCAGTCTGGTGGACCCCAGCCATAAACAAGCTCTACAACAAAAGGAGGAAGCTACTACAAGATAGAGCAAAATCCTTGAAAGGTAAGATGCCTTTGATCATTATAAGTAAAAAACTAAGAGCTCTCATAAAATCATCCAAGGCAAATTTTGAGAGAAAAATCGCCAAGGACTCTAAAGAGAATCATAAGGCCTTCTTTAGCTATGTTAGAAACCTAGGAGGAAACTCCCAGATATGCTCAGAATTAGTTCAAAATGATGTGAAAATTACTGAACCTACACACATTGCCAACATACTGGCAGACAGGTTCAGTGCAAACTTCTCCCCCCCTCCCCCCAAAAGGAGAGATATCTATTCCAGAGGATTGTAGCCCCCAAAACATCTCCAACGCCCAGGTGAGAACTGCCCTCACTAAGGCAAAAAACACAGCATCCATGGGACGGATGGTGTCCCGGCTGTGTGCTTCATGAACTCAATGAGGAATTAAACCCACAGTTAGGACAGCTGTTTAATCTTAGCCTCACCTCAGGATACGTACCCAAGGAGTGGCGCGGCGACTGTGGTCCCACTTCATAAGGCGGTGCCTCCACAGACCCTGGAAATTACCACCCCATTAGCTTGACAAGCCTTATCTGCAAAGCCATGGAGAGGATCATAATGGAACTCATAAATAAAGACATAGGGAACTTGCAGACTTTGGATCCAACTCAGTTTGGCTTTGTCAAAGGCAGATCCTGCCTCTTAAACTTGGTTGACTTTTCGAGACAGTCACCAAGGCCATTGATGAGGAAAGGCAGTCCATACAGCCTACCTCGACCTGGCAAAGGCCTTCGACACAATACCCCACTCAGGTATCATCGAAAAACTCATCAGCTTGAATGTAAACCCATACATCACAAGATGGGTTGCAAACTGGCTAAGTGACAGAACCCACAGGGTCAGAGTTGCTGGAGCCATGTCAGACTCAAAGCCTGTCACAAGTGGTGTCCCACAGGGCTCAGTCCTGGGTCCACTCTTGTTCGGCATCTACTTTTCTGAAGTACAAGCAAACACAGGAGGGTTATGGCTGACAAAGTTTGCAGATGACTGCAAACTGGGCCATAGTCGAAAACACATCTGACACAGATATCCTCCAGAAGGGCCTCACAGAAATGGATAACTGGTGCCAGAGCCATGGCCTGAAGTTAAATGCCAAAATGCATAGTCATACCCTTTGGGAAAAACAAGGCTACCCCTAGCTACCATATAGGTGGCAATCCACTGAGCACAGAAAAAGTCATCAGAGATCTGGGGACCCAGGTTGACAGTAGCCTTCGTTTGACACTCATGTTGCTAAAGTAGTTAGGAAAACCTTCTATATCACCCACCTGATCATGAAGGGATTCACATCTAGATCAAGGGAGGTCATCGTCCCCTGTACTCATCACTTATTAGACCTATGATTGAGTACAATGCCCGTTCGGAATGTATCTGACCAGACACCTGCTGCAGCTTGAAAGGCCCCAAAGTTCCTCACCAAAAGGATAAAGGGTCTCAAAATATGTCTTATGCTGCCCGACTGAAAGAACTCCAGCTCTATTCAGTCTCATACCGCTTGCTCAGAGGTGACCTGTGCCTGACATATAAGGCCATGTCAAACCCAGATTTGATGAATATGCTTCACCTCAAAAATCTAGATCCCTCAGAACCACAAGGCGGAGACTTAAACCTTGACACGGTTATAAATAGAACGTGCTGGAGGGACAGATTCATCACCCAGAGACTCCCTATGCTGTGGAACAAAATCCCGGTACATGTGAGGCAGAGCACCTCTCTGGTCTTGTTCAAGAGGAATCTTGACCAATGGATGGGAGATTGCAGATATACCCCAGGGATTACTTCAGCGTCACTGCTTGACAGAGGCACAGCAAAATGATAGGCATAGTTTTTATTCAAACTAAAGGGGTGGCGAAAGCCACATAACTATGGGCTAGGCTTATAAATGCCCTTGGGCAGATAGCCTAGTATGAACCTATGAACCTATGAACCTATTAACAACTTCAAATACCTATACATATGCTGTACATTTCTACTAGCTGCAGATATATACACACTACAGGTCTGACTACAGTTTCCTATGTGTAAACTTATGCATGTTGGTGATAGGAATGTTACTGCTACATCAGTATACATTTCATTTTTATTCATACACATTCATTTCTGGCTCTGCTCAGCTACATCATCCTGCTACATTTGCTTTATATGGCTCTAGACAACTGTGGATGTTTGGTATTTCATACAACCATACTATCTGCATATTGCAAACTTACAGCAACATATCCAAATTGTGGGACACACATTCCAGCTTCAATACTTTATTCCACACATTTCGCTGTTTGGTTGTGCCTGTCACATTTATTTCATTCTGTACTGACTGCAGTATACTTTATTCAGGAGTTATTACAACTTTATTGGTGGATTCATACCTCTTTCTCACACTCTCACTTGTTTTAATTTTACAATTCAGGATGGTAATTCTAGGCTTTATTGACATGTTTTACTTGGTTAAAACAATCCTTTCCAACAGTCTCACTTGTGTCATGTTTCAGAATTTAAATGGGGATATATTTCACACATGTGTTTTACTCAGCTTGTGTAGCTGTAATTTACAGCCTGCTGCATGTTATGTACTATTATATTACAGGTGGAACATCTTTATTTCAGACTTGTTTCATTTTTATTTTTCGATTACAGGCTGCATCACACTTATGTAATCACACAGTACTAACAGAATCTCTCTTACACTGTTACTTGCACTTTTTATTAATAAGTGACTACACTGCACTCTTTTGCAAGCTGTCATACTTATATTTTCTAACAGTTACAAGGAGAGAATTACTAACCTGTTCACCAGTCCTTGGTATTCCTGTGGCACTGGTGAGATCATGTGCCAACCGGTCCCACGCCTCAGCCCTATATGCTCCCCACAGGACCTAGCCCTGCATGAGTTGGGCCTCATGATCATGGACGAGGAGCCAAACCATATATTTGGACTCCTCAATGCCCCATCTCTGTGCTCGGAAGCAACTACCCTCTCCTACACCTGCCATCCTGACGGCAAATCAGTTCCACAATCTGTTATGCTGTGTATTCCCACCTATGGGGCTTATATATGCCATTTTTCCCGCACTTATCTGTGATTGGCCATTTTGGAAATGCATCAGCTTCACAAAACCTGCTTTGTCATGCTTCTCTCTCCATTCATTCCTATATATATGCTATTACTGCATTTCTAAGAGCAACTGTCATGGCTTAGTGGTTCAGTACTTTGACTATGGTGCATGGTATCCTGAGTTTGAGCCTGGCCATTGCTTTTTATATTTTATGACTGTCTACACAGGCTAGGAAGTGTGTCTGTGTAAAGGCAGTTTTGATACAGCTTGCTCAACATTGCCCGTCGGCTAGCTTGTTGGCGCGGTGAGCAGCTCCGCGCAAACGGGTCACGCTGGCTTACGCACCATTTGGCTGTCAGCATGCATATTACACTCAGCTCAGCTATGGGCACACAGTTTCAGCATGTTAGAACTCTGCTCAACCCCAGGCACTCATTTTACACCTGTTAAACCACTGCTCACCTACTGGCACTCATGTTACACCTGTTAAACCACTGCTCACCTACAGGCAGATATACTCAGCTTGTTAGAGTGTAGCTCAGCTATGGGCACTTCTGACATTTGTTCTTTTTTTTTCATACATTTCTTCATAATACATGGCCCATTTCATTACATTTTACATAAAAATAATTTTATACATGTACATATATGTCAGGGAATTGTTTTGTGCTTATTTCACTAAAAATAAATATTGATGTTGTGGGAGCTCGAACCATGACTGCCTCCTCTTCAGCCAACGTCTCTACCACTACAATATTGCTTCTTGGTTTACTTTGCATATTTAGTTATTATATGCTTTTCCACTGACTGCTAACTGTGGCTAAGCGACGGGCACGCCCACGCAAACGAGCGCACTCACGGGCAAACATCTTTAAAACTTATAAAAAAATATATAACATGTTCATTTTTACATGTTATGTTAATAGTCTGTGGGGGCATGTGTTGTTTTGTGTTTATTGACATTTACACGGACTCTGTCGTGGGGGTTTACTTCCGGGACTGTTACTCTTCTGGGGGCATGTCCGTTTGCAGGGCTCGCCCTACGGACACGCCCCCTACTGTCTTACATGGACCATGTTAGCTTAAGGTGTGAGTCAGCATGCCCTCATGCATATGCATGGCATGCTGACATCACACCGTTTAACTGCAGCCTCCGTGTAAGCCTTGTAACTCTTACACGGAGGCTTTCTAAATCCTGCCCAATGTAAAGATCCAGCAGTTCAAATATCAGAAGTTCAGTTTAGGTACTAAGTACAAATGTTCAGGAAAAATCCAGAAACTGCAGAGAGCTGTGCACTTTGTCTTAATTCTACCATTACAGAAGAAACTAACATTGCTGAGTTCAGAATTAATTATTTATTTATTCATTTATTTATTGACATTTGATTACTGGGAAAGTCAAACTAGATAGAAGCCCATTTTCAGCAGAAGGCCCTGGGAGAAAAGCTGCAAATTATTACAAAACATTTTAAGAACAATAATTTTACAATCTTCAAAAATGAAACAAAAACATCTGCTATTTAAATAATTATAACAAATTAAACATAATACAAAAACATTGGTCAAAAACTGATAGAAGTTATTTGACAATCATTTAACATTTAGAGAAATTTTAGTTTGTAGAGAAATTAAAAATAATTTAGTCTAATGCAAAAAGGAATTGCAACATAAAGTGAGGAAAAACAGGCTTATGATATATTTAGAGAGAAAGTCAGGGAAGAGAATTTTATTGAAGTAAGGAAGTAAGTGAAGAAAGGAAGTAAGGATGAATAGGGAATGAAAAGGTATGTGTTCACATTTAGGGACATATTATATCCTGGTTTTGAGCAAGAACAGAGCTAGATTTTAGCTAGCAAGTCTTTTAGAGTCACTTTGAAAGATGGGAGGGAGAGTATTGACCTGATGGATGCAGGTAAGGAGTTCCTTCCAGACCTTGGCATCCTTGTATGAGTACAGAAAATGCCCAGCAGATTTGCTAGGTTTATAGACAAGACAGGGCTTTTTGGTCACTGGATAGCAATGACTGATTGGTTGCGTAGAATATTCTTAGTGCTAAACAGGTAAATGGATGGTGGATAATGTTATACGTGGTAAGAAGCTGTGTATATGTTAGTTGATGAGGCAGCCAATTTAGGCTTTTCAGTGCTATATAGTGGTGTGTTCTGAAAGTGTATTTGCTGCAAATTTAGCAACTTTGTTATAGCATTGTTCAAGTTTTAACTTTTGTGAAGCCTGGAGGTTAGAAAGGAAGGGTGCACTATAAGGAAGTGTGGGGAAGAGATAAATAGTGGCAAGAGTAGCTTTAGCTGCATCGGTCAGAAAGTTTTTGGCTCTGTAAAGCATCCATAGTTTTTGATGAGTTTTTCTTATGCAATTTTGTATATGTAGGTTGAATGTAAGTTTATCATCAACTATCACTACTAATAATTTGCAATAAGTGACTTCAATGATTATATTATAGAGAGAGAGAGAGAAAGGACTTGCATTTTTTTCATGAGATAGGAATTTGGGGGGGAAGTAGTAGTTTGGTCTTTTTTAGGATGAGCATTTGTTGTGAGTTATGAAGCTATGTTTCAGTGGCAGTTAAAGCTTCCTGGGTAATTGTTTGGAGGTGTTCATAGGTAGGTACTAGGCTATCAGCCCTGGGGCCTATATAAGCCTAGCCATAAAGGTTCCCTGGCTTTCACCATCCAAGAAAATTATTTTCCTGTGCCCCTGTCGAGCAGTGCCACAGAAGTGATCCCCAGGGTGAATTTCCTATTTCCCATCCAGCCGTCAAGATTTTTCTTAAAGAGGGACAATGAGGAGCTTTGCTTGACATGAATGGGTAGTTTGTTCCAGAGTATGGGAAGGCTCTGGGACAGGAATCTATCTCTCCAGCATGTTCTGTTTATTGTGGTGGCAAGGTTTAGGTCCTTGGAGCATGTGGTTCAGAGAGATTGGGATTTCTTTAAATGTAGCATGTCCAACAGCTCTGGGTTTGACATAGCTTTGTATGTTAGGCAGAGATCGCCTTTGAGTAGGCGATATCTGATGGAGTAAAGCTGGAGTTTTTTGAGATGGTCTGCATATGGCATCTGCTTGCGGCATGTAATCCTCTTAGTGAGGTATTTCTGTGGCCTTTCCAATTGTTTTAAGTGTCTAGTGAGATACATGCCAAACGGGGCATTGTATTCTATAATGGGTCTGATGAGGGATGAGTAGAGAGGAACAATGACCTCCTTTTTTGTAGAGGAAAACCCTTTTGTGATGAGCTGTGCCATGTAGAAGGATTTCCTGAGTATTTTGGTGATGTGGTTATCAAAGGAGAGACTACTGTCCACCTGTGTCCCCAGGTCTCATCACACTTTTGGTGTTTAGTGAGCTACCGCCTATGTGGTAGTTCATGGGTACAGAGTTTTTCCCAAAGGGTTTGACAATGCACTTCTTGGCATTGAGCTCGAAGCCATGACTTTGACACCAAGCATCTGTCTCTGTGAGGCCCTTTTCTAGAATGTCTACATCATTAGCTGATTCTGTTATGGCTCCCAGTTTGCAGTCATCTACGAACTTGGTTAGCCAAAGACCTTCTGTGTTGGCCTGCACTTCAGAAAAGTAGATGCCGAACAGGAGATATCCCAGGACCGAACCCTGTGGTACTCCACTCATCACTGGTCTGAAGTCAGACTTGGTGTCGGCTACTTTTACTGTGTGGGTTCTGTCAGTGAGCCAGTTGGCCATCCATCTTCTGACATAGGGATTTATGCCCAGTTTGTGAGTTTATCTATAATTCTAGAGTGGGGGATGGTATCGAAAGCCTTGGCAAGGTCAAGATAGGCTGTGTGCACTACCTTGCCCTTATCTGTGGCTCTGGTGACTGCTTCAAAGAAGGCAATCAGGTTTAGTAGACATGATTTACCTTTTACAAACCCAAACTGAGTGTAGCATGTTGTCAGGTATGCAGATGAGAGTGAAATCATCTGGATATTGTATTGGTGTGGCCTGTTGTGAGGATGTATAGATGGTAGTGAAAATGTTAAAGAGGAGGAAACCAAGGCCTTGTGATACTCCAATGGTGACTGGGAGGTAAGGAGAGAGCATGCAGTGCCATTTTACTGACAAATACTTATTGGATAGGTAGTGTTTGAAGCACAGAAGAGTGCACTGGGAGATACCTAGTGAGGACATTTGAAGTAGAAATTTGCTGTGATGGTGTGTCCAAGGCTTTAGACAAGTCTAGACATAAGGAAGAAATTAGTTTGCCATTATCTGTACCTTTATTGACACCATCAATATAGATTAGAAGGGCTGTGCTAGTACTTTAGGAAGGATGGAAGTCATGTTATGTAGGGGATAGGAGTTCTTCCTGCAGGGGATAGTCTAGCAGTTGTTTTTGAATAGATTTTTTAAGTATTTTGGTGAGGGGAGATAAAATTGCCATAGGTCTAAATTTATTAATATCTCTTGAATTTCCTTCTTTGTGCAAAGGGATAATGTATGACTTTTCCAGAGAGACAGAATGTGGGATTCTGGGACTGACCTGTTTATAAGGATTGAGACAGGATGGGCAATGCTATTGGCTGCTATTTTTAGGTACTCACTTGGAAGGTCGTCAGCTGAAGAGCATGATTTAAGTTTAAGAGTAATTTTATATAGGATGTGGGAACAGGTTTAAAGGTAAAAGTTGATGTGTGATATGTGGCTGTTGAGAAGGGTTGGGATGTTGAGGAATCCTTGGTTAGAGATGCCATACTATCTATAAAATAAGAGTTGAACTGCATTGCAGTTTAGAGTGGTGAGTTATTCGGAAAGGGATTTGGATTGAATTTTTTGCCTGCATGTAAGATTTCATTAACGGATGTCTAAAATTGTTTAGAGTTGTGTTTAGTATTATTTTGAAAGTAATTTGAAAGTTATTATATTATATTTTTGTATTTACTTATTTGCATTTTAGTATGATTGGGAAACATTCTGAAGTTTTCAAGTTATTGAGGTGTATGGTTAGCCATCAAATGGAAAAATGGCCAAATGGCATTACATCGAAAATAGCATTCAGCTAAACTCCTCGTGTGGGGGCGCTGTGCCCCCCACCCCCTGATAATTTTATATACCACCTCCGAGATCTCACTACAGTGGGAAAAGGGCAAATGTTCTGATCCGTAGCATAATGGGGTATTACTCCAACGGCTCAATGAACAGTTCAATGAGACATGCCATTCAACGCTTTTTCTGTTTGATGGCTGAACGCAGAGCCATTTTATACTTTTGTCATTCTTTCCACGCTTTTTCTCTATCCGGCATTAGCATTCTACTATTTTTGGACAGCCAAAATGCATTATTTGTTTTTAGTCTCTTCTTTTTTGGAGGTGCAAGGCTATTTAGGATATTTAGAAAAGTTGTATTGAATTCATTTACAGCATCATCTAAGGGGAGGATTTTTTTATGAAGTTCCATTTAATAGATGATAGTGTAGTAATGAACATTTTCGAGTTAAACTTGGAAAAGTTATGTGTTATTTTATAACTATGTTATTTAACTGGATGTGTGAAATGTCTGGGTGTACAGATTGGAAGATGATCACTGAGAGAGTGTGACATTGTACCTGTGTTGGTGTGTTTGCTATGTTCTGATACCAGGATCCAGTCTCATAGGAAATGTAATGTATTGCAATTATGTGTAGGGCAATTGCTTAGTTGTGCAACACCAAATAAGTTCACACTAGACATAGGGGAGTTAGAGTTTATTTCCAACCAAATGACATTCACATCACCTAGTAGTATTTTTTTTTCTTGTGGAAATGTTATGGATATCCAATGTAATCATCTAGTAGCTTTTTTTTCTTGTGGAAATGTTACGGATATCCACTGTAGGATATCTTCAGGTATAGCTGTATTGTTGGTGGGAGGGATGCAAAAAACAGTAAAACATGTTTGTTTTTAATTGTTTATATTGAGGAAAGCAACAAGAACCCCTGCTAAACTGAGTTTTGGTATTGGTTTGCTATAAATGTGGTAGATGTTGGGAAATATTAAAGTAATACCACGTTTTCCTCCTTATATGGTTATTACAAATGATATTATATCTAGACAGTATAACTTCAGAGTCATTTATACTGGGTTTAAGCCAAGTTTCAATTACAGCAAGAATGTCGGGTTTATGTTGGGATAGGCATGTAGTTCAACAGTTTTTAGGGAGTAATCTGCATTTCCAGGGTATTACAAATACCATTAAACATAACTGGAATGTGTTTAGAGTAGATATGGATTGTTTTAACAAAGTTGGACAAAAACCTGTCATTGTTTATAAGGATAGTTGTTTAAAGCAATTACTGAGAGGCCATTAGAGAGCAGCCAAAGAGGGCATATGAGTAAATGTGGTCATTGCAGACAATGTCAATTTATTTTAGAAGGGATGAAGTGACAGTCCAGAGCTGGAATACTACTGAGCTCAGATACAAATTTAACTGTCAGAGCATGAGGGTAGTCTATCTTGCCAAGTGCCAAGACTGTGAATGTTTTTATATTTGCAAGACTAGAACTAAATTTAGGACGAAAATTTACCAGCATCAATATGTTACAGTGAAAGGTAATGAGAAGAACGGCTTAGCAAAGCATATTAACGAATCTCCGATGCACAGTTTCAAATATATAGCCACTGACAAGGTAGGCCTAGGACAAAGGGTGGGTCATTGGACCTATAGCTAGAATATAAGGAATTAAAATGGCAACTAAAGTGTAATGCTGCGGTCCCCCCAGGGCTGAATGAAACTGTGTCCATTAGTTGTGTGTTGAAACTAAAGGCCGTTTGCTTTATGAATGTAAAAAAAAAAAAAAAATACAAAGTATTTCTTGATATCTACAGTCATGCTGGTTTTAACAACAATCTAAATAGTTTTTACATGTAAAAGTGCTATATGCATGTATATATTTGTGCACACACAGTATAATATATACAGTAGTCACTTTTTTATATCTTATGTATTTTTTAACATGTTTTTAAAGCATTGCTAACCAAGGAGAATTTTTAAATAGTTATTACAGGTCTTCTTTGTTGCAGCAGGGCTGTTTGAATTCAGTGTATGGATTGTTTTATATCTGTTTTTAATCATTGTTTCTTTAAGAAACAATTAGATGTTAATTAGTGAAATCATGTGATGTTTTAGCATTATTTAAGTTGTTTGTATATGTTATTCTTCTGATGAAGTCAGTATAGCACTGACGAAAGCGCTTAACCTGAATAAAGTGGTGACTGGATGTGGTTGCCGTTCGTTTTTTATTTTTAAATTCCAAGTTTTTTTATTGTTGTTATTGGTTGACGTGTGGTAGATTTTCTATAAAAAGATGAGTTAGGTTGTTCCGGTATCTTCTCTGGAATGTAAAGAATAGAGGGATATGAAAGGCTAGAGTATAATGATGGAGTCAAAATAAGAAGTAATGAGGATTTATTTGGGGAAAGTAAAAGATACAATTTGGAATAGACAAATTCTATTAGGGAGTGTTGTGATTATGAATGGAATGGATATAGTACTGGAGGGAGAAAGATAGTTGGGAATGGGGCTAAAAATTAAATGGGAAGTTGGAAACAAGAAATAGAAGTGTTTGTATTGAAGTAATAATATAATTTGGGGAGTGTTTTGGAATAACAGTCACAAGTATGATTTGTATGTAAGAAGTATAATGTAAGAATATGAAGACGTGACTAGGATTTAGAGGTAGGGTAGCGGGCTCCCCACCTTCAACCCAAATTGTGACTGAGAGCAATCAGTTTATAGCTAGTACAAAGCAAGTAACAAACAGATGTAAAGTAAAATAGGTTGTCTGCCATTTCCTGAGGCTAAATACTTGACATATGCAGTATAGGCTACTGGCCAAGAAAAAGGGTACAGTGGCCAACTTAGTGAGGTCCATAGAGTGCACAGAGTATTTCACAGGGACTTACAATCACAGAGCAGGCATGTATTTGACTAATTACAGTTAATTACAATGGACAATATAATTAATTTTTCAAATTACAGAAGTTTGAGCATTCGGTCTGGTGTTGTTTATCAGCAGGGTAATTTGAGACAGTATCAGTATAACTCTTACTCAGATCCTGTTGAATTACTACATTTAGCACCATTATATGCTCCTACTACATAATAAACTACCTTTACTAAACTTACCACAAGTAAAATCTTTTGTTCTGAAAGGTGCAAGATTTGGTACATAAAGGGAAAAAATGACATATCTGGCAGCAGTTCAGCAGAGCTCTAGGAAAGTAAAAGATAAAGACATTCAGTCAAGTTCTTACAGAAGGTAAAATATTCTTCAGTGGAGAATCACAAGGCTTTTTCAGCTATATAAAAAGTCTTTGAAGTAATGCCCAGCACTACACTCAACTCAAAGTAACCAGCACTATGTTCTCTTATACTAAAAGGATTGCAGATCACCCAGCTGAAAAATGTAGCTCAATGTTTCCTATCCCTCCCACATAAAAGTACCCTTTTGAATCTTTCATCACCTCTGTTTCCATTTTCCTTTTGGAACATACCATGGAATCTATGTTCTAAAAATAACAGTTTTATGGACCCTCTCAATAAACCAGACTGTCTTTTTAACTCAAGCTATAATGCCGTAAGCTTTTTAATATGTGTCTCTTCACGGGGCATGTGCCTAACCTCTTGGAGAACAGTGGTTGTGTCTACATAAAGGCAGTGCTGAAAATGACATTGGATATTATTATTCCATTAGCCTCACTAGTATTATCTTTTAAAATGATGAAGCAGATCTTAGTCAATTTCATAAAAAGCAAAACTGATAACTTACAAGAACTTGACTTTTAGTTGGTTTAATTTTGTGAAGGGAATGTTTTGTATGCTTAATTTGGTTGACATTTTGAAGCTGTGACTGGTGCACTTGATGAAGAGCATTCTTTACTACTGTTTATCTTAGCCTAGTTAAGGCATCCAATACACTTCCTCTATGGGCATTTTTGTTAAATTTTCCAGTTTAAATATTGATTTTTATAGTAAATGTTGCTAACCAGCTCTCTGACTAGACACACTAGTTGATGGTACTTTCTCATCTAATAAATTAGCTACTACTAGAAACTTTTCATCTAATAAATTAGTTACTACTTAGAGACTCTTGGATTTGTGCTCAGTCTTGATTTCTCTGACATCCACTTTTTTAATGTGAAGACAGATGTCCAAGGTTTGTGGCTTGCCAAATTTACAAATGACTGCAAAGCAGTTGTTGGTACTGATCCCCTCACAAAGTCCTATGTTATCCATGAACTGCTTGATATCCAGCAGCTGGTGTTCTGACCATGGCTTTAGACTTAATGCAAATAATGATGTAGTGTAGTTTCATTTGTGAAACAATTTTTCCCTAGTAATTATCATATTCATGGAGTACAGCTTATGTTTGATACAGTCATTGAAGATCCAGTTACTTTCACCAAGAATGGACTGCTCTTTTGTAATTATCAGTTACAGCAAGGAATTTTTTTTCATTGCTGAGTTAGGTAGCAAATGTATATTGTCGAGATCATTGTTCCCCTGTACTCCTTCCTTATTTTGCTGATTATTTAATATAATGCGGTAGTCAGCATGTATCTTTCCAAATATGTATCCAGTTTGAAAGATCTCTATGTTTCTTAAGACAAACCAAAAGCTAGGGATTTTATGTTAGACAGTGTTTCACCTTTTATGGCTTTTACTGATATCTATGTGAGAATATCATTCTTGTATTTTAAACTGTGTGAGATTACATTTTATGAGATGTTCTCTACCTCCAGAACTCTGGTGATGGTAAGAACACTCAGCTTACATCATAATATAAACAGAAGTTCTTGAAGGGATAGGTTCATTACCCTATGGATTATATATCTGTGAGACAAAGTCCCTTCAGTGTTAAATGGTGAAATACCTTAACTTCCTTTAAGTTAAGCTGTTATGTTTATGTTAAGGGATGAATTCACAAAAATGTACCTCACTGACTAGTAGAAGAGAGGTAAACCTACTGGCAATACTTCCTAAGTTATATTGGAAGGCTGTCTAATGTTTAAAATGCCTACCTAATGCAAACCAATGAACTCACACACACACACACACACACACACACACACACACACACACACACACAAACACATATTATATATTCAATTTTCCTATTTTAACAACTGGCCCTGTATAGTTGGGGTGATAAAAGTACTTATCTGTTATATACATAGATACACTTTATTCATAGTGTTTGTGCAACAGGATTTATCTGCACTCTTAAGATCATAGGAAGTTACTAGGCTAACAGCCCCAGGACCCTCACAAGCCTAACCAAGTTCAACCCCTGTTCCCAAGGTTGTCTGGTTAAAGCAGACACTAAAATCAGCACCTATTAACCTTGTCCAAGGGACAAAGGTGGAACCCCTGGGGTGAATTTCTGGTTACTCATCCATTCGTCCAAATTATGCTTAAATAGGGCCAAATGATGGGCTTTGCTTAACATAAATAGGAAGCTTGTTCCAAAGTGGGGCAACCTCTGAGACAAATCTATCTCTCAAGCAAGTTCTGCTGATGTTACATACCAGGTTAAGTTCCTTTAAGTGAGTGACCCGTGTGCCTTTTGATTTTCAAATGTGAAGCATTTCCATTAAAGATGGGTCAGAGATTGCTGCATATGGAAGGCACAGGTCACCTCTGAGCCATCTGTATGACACAGAGTAAAGTGAAAATAATTTCAGTCTGTTCACATAAGGTAGATCTTGAAGACCCTGAATTTTTTTTTTAAGGAACCTTTGTGTTCTCTCCAACTGCTGCAGGTGTTTAGAAAGGAATTCACCAAAGGGAGCATTGTACATTATTATTGGCCTGATGAGGGAAGAGTACTGGGATGGTTATAACCTCTTTTTTTCCTGGAAGCAATGCCCTTAATTATGAGATAAGCACTATAAAATGCCCTTCACTGTGGTGACGGGGTGATAGAAGTTAAGGTTGCTGTCAACTTGTATGCCCAGATCTCTCACCACTGACTGTGTGCTTAGGATATTACTATTGATGTGGTAGTTTGCAGGAAAATCATCCTTGCCAAAGTAACATCATCAGTTTATCTCTGCAGTTAGTGCGAAGGATTAAGGCAATGTGCTGTTAATGAGCTGCTTCCTGTGGCCTATAGTTTCATTAATTCAGCCTCCATTTGCCTACTACACAAGTCAATTAACCAAGCAGATGTCACAGGTTGAGTCTAAAAAAGGATGAGGATCAGTAATTTACCAGACTTAAATACAAAAAATACAAATACATCAATCCTTGGTAAATAACCAAGCTACTGTAATTCTCCTAGGTTTGCCATATTCATGTACTTCTTAAAAATTAAAGTTATACGTGTCATACTCAACACAAAAGGGCACGAACTATCTCAATATACTTTAGTCTACTTAAAGCAACCACCAAACCCAGATATTTCCTTAGTTTAATTAAAATGCTAAAGAAAATTAAAAAAATAAAATGCAGATCACAGACCCTATTCATTATAATGTATTAAGAAAACGTTACGTTTATACACTATGTACACAAAAAAGAGAAACTGATACCTAAAACACTGTCACATCTAAAACAACTCCTTTAACTCAAAACTGCCCTTATTTTTATGCGGTTTATCCCATTACCTGATAGCTAGCCAGCAATACTCCCTCCCTTATGAGCCATTACAAAGGCAGTAATCAGAAGTTTTATGGTTATGTCTCTAAACCCACCCACTGGTGGCTGTTGTAAGAACACATATCACAGTGAGGGGTTCTGTCTACTCCAATGATATGTATATATCCCCACATATGTCTGCAAGACCTACTACTACTAGCTTGGATCACAAAGCCCACATTTCCAATCTTATAACCATTGTTTCATGACAGCCTCCAGAGCCAGATTATGGCCAAATGGGGCTCTAAATAAGAAAATGGACCAGGCCACTCCCACCATGCAGCCATTCCAGTGTCCCATTACTTGGCTGTCTCCCCCCAATTACCATAAACATGGTTTAAAACTGTCAGTGTGCATATTATATTCTTTGTTACTTTTACAATGATTCCAGGTATTTGCATTTCATTTAAAACTTTTATTGCAAATTTCATAGCACTAAAACTGATGGTCATTTGCTAAACAGAGCAGTCTCATACTGAAAACAGAATTAACAATAGTAAACTTCTCTGCCCTTGAAACTCACATTCATTGAAAATGCATCTGGCCAGTTGTTGATGAAGTGCACCTTGGGCTGTTTCCAAACCATGGACCCCTGAAAACATTTTTTAGGAACATGCATAAATGCATGTGTTCTTTGATTCGATTTCCTGATTGTATTAAATTATATTCCTTGTTTCATACAGAGATTTGTTAGTGTATGTTCTAAATTTGTAGTTTTTGAACATTTTTCCAGTAAGCTGAGAAAAAACATTTATGAACCCATAATGACAAAATGTCCCATTTCAGAACATTTCAAGGTCACTCAAACTGCTATCATTATAATCAGCCAATATCAGTCAATATGCACAATCCCAAGTCATCAGAATAATTCGACATTACAGAGAACTTTTATTAATGCAGAGGATGCTGCTGTCAACCAACTTTGTATTACCATGCTTCATCTGCAAGTGAATTGCCTGCTACCCTTGAATGATAAATGGCCTATGTTACATTAAATAATAATGGCATGCTAGTGATATTACCATAACATTTCCTGAACTTCACCAGTTATACAATAGCAAATGGATAGCAAATGACAACAGGTTCATAGTTACTAGGCATGTAGTCCTGGGTCCATTAAGGAGCCTAGACTAAATTCTGAATGGCTCCAATGCACTGTTTGGTTAAGTGACTTGCTCAGTTTCAGACAGTAGGTAAAAGAACATAGAAAGATTCAAACCTTGCTCAGTTTCAGACAGTAGGTAAAAGAACATAGAAAGATTCAAACCTTGCTCAGTTTCAGACAGTAGGTAAAAGAACATAGAAAGATTCAAACCTTGCACTTTTGCCACAGGAAGCAGCTCATTAACTATCCTTTATTCTCTGTGCTGAATGCCAGAGACAGTTTTTAACTAAATACTCAAATCCTTTACAATCCTTTATACTTCAAATAATGCAGTCTGTATGGCATGACAAATGTCAGACCCTCTGCAGTTTCTGGAGGCTATAAAGAAGGTACTGAAAACATATATAAGTAAAACGTAACATGTTTAGAGTATATTACACAATTTAGGCCTATTAATGAATTAATTCATTCTTTATTGCAATGAATAAAGAAATACAGTAGAAATGTTGCAACAGCTTTTGTTCAACAACCTTACAGCCATACAAAAATCAGAAATATTATTGCATAAAGCCATACAAACATCAGAAATATTACTGCATATAGTATACTATGTTTTGGGGGTGGGGGGGCGGAGGCTTAAATGCTTGCATTACATCTACATCTCATTTTTGCCTTCCCTATGTACTATCTGTAATTAAGAATAGCTATCCCATCTAACATCTCTCAGTGCATGTCTGACCTGTCTGAATGGCTAATAATGCTGTATTGTTGCAGCATACACCTCCAGATCCAACAGAGCCAGATCATGGACAAATGTGGTCCTATACATGGTAATGAGTCAGGTCCCTGCCAGCCAAACAAATATCTCATTACTTGGCAGTCTCCTCCCATTTAGCATAAACACTGTTCAAACATATCAGTGTACATACTATTTTTTCTTTACTTTTACAATTACCACAGAGATTTGTTTGAAAATAGTTGTCAATTCCTTTGACAATTTTGTTTCAAATTTTACAGAAAAAATAACACTGACAACTATTTTATAAGAAAAACAAAACACTCACATTGAAAACAGACTTCACGAGAAACAGTAAACTTCTTTTTCCTTGAAATTCACATTTAGCAAAAATGCATTTGTCAGCCCAATAAACTACAAAGGATGCACTGAGATTCATGCTCAAATATCATAATATAAAGTACTAATTAATGTCTCTGGAATGGTGCAGGAATGAAGAAAAATGTGTAATGCATTTGCTAACAGCTTGAGACACCACAGTGGACACGAGTGTCCCTTTCTGGACTAACCCAGGAGTAATGTATGATGAAGTAACTTGTCAGACTCACACAAAAGACAAACAAATAATAAGGGAATCAAACCATGTACTACAGGAAGCAGCTTATAGCCTTACTCATTAAGTACAAGACAATCTGTTGTAGCCTAAACACACTGCATTTTGTACCTGTGTGACTGCAAAAAACAAGCTAAATTAAAAAATATATATATTCACAGTTGAAATATTAACATTAAGCACAGATGTTATGCTGTCCAGTTTATCCATAGCTAAATAAACACACTGTCTACATTCAACAAAACAAGGAAGCTGAGTATTACATTCAAATACATTTCTTCCTTTACGCCATAAGTACTCTGGTTTATAGGTAGTTACTAAGCTTGCAGTCAAGAGGATCACTAAGGAGCCCATCTCAAATTTTAGTTACCCCAAAGTACTGTCTAGTTAAGTGACTTGCTTATGAACAGGCACAAATAATATAATATAATATAATATAATATAATATAATATAATATAATATAATATAATATAATATAATATAAATATACTATAAACCCTTGTTAACCAGGTTAGTCCCACTAGGCTAGCGGTCTGTTTTCACGGGAGACCCAGGGTGGTAGTTATACTATTAGGGGAAATTTGACCAAGTTATTAGAGAAATTCATCTCCTCTTCAGCAGTTGCTGTGGGATCTAATAGAGCATCCACCTAAGCTACCACAAACTGCAGTGGATGGGACCTTAGTTTAGCATCTCAACTAAAGGAAGACACAGTGAGGTGTGCAGCACACCCTTTATATTGCACTGCAATGTCAGCATTCCATCTATTTTGTGCAGGAATAGAACCCATGGTATTCTGCAGCAAAGGCAAGTGGGCTACCTGTTGCACCACTGACACAGACTACAAGCTACAAAGTTGGTGAGGAGGATTAAGGCTCATGCCCTCCAGTATTTAAGTTTCAGAGTTTGACTCTGAGCAAAGTCGTTTAATTAGACAGTACACCTAGCTAGCCCCGGGATTCAATAACATTTAAACTGTGTGCACCATTTTGAGTGAACAGACAACACCGACATAACTCACATCTTCTTCCTCCTAATTTTAATTTTCCTACTGACATTCTTCCAGCTCTAAATATTGACAGGGGTTCATACAGGTCACCACAGAGTGTAGACCACATGTACACTTAATGTAATCGTTCTGAGGGACTAAAAAGCACAAAAAATGTGGTAGGGATGTTCTTGAATGCATATTGTGCACACTTAGTGTAGGAGGGATGTTCTTGAATACATATTGTGCACACAGTGTAGGAGGGATGTTCTTGAATACATATGCACACTTAGTGTAGGAGGGATGTTCTTGAATACATATCGTGCACACTTAGTGTAGGAGGGATGTTCTTGAATACATATCGTGCACACCTAGTGTAGGAGGCATGTTCTTGAATACATATCATGCACACTTAGTGTAGGAGGGAAGTTCTTGAATGCATATTGTGCACACAGTGTAGGAGGGATGTTCTTGAATACATATCATGCACACTTAGTGTAGGAGGAATGTTCTTGAATACATATCGTGCACACTTAGTGTAGGAGGGATGTTCTTGAATACATATTGTGCATACTTAGTGTAGGAAGGATGTTCTTGAATACATATCGTGCACACAGTGTAGGAGGGATGTTCTTGAATACATATGCACACAGTGTAGGAGGGATGTTTTTGAAAACATATCATGCACACTTAGTGTAGGAGGCATGTTCTTGAATACATATCGTGCACACAGTGTAGGAGGCATGTTCTTGAATACATATCATGCACACAGTGTAGGAGGGATGTTCTTGAATGCATATCGTGCACACTTAGTGTAGAAGGGATGTTCTTGAATACATATCGTGCACACTTAGTGTAGAAGGAATGTTCTTGAATACATACCGTGCACACACAGTGTAGGAGGGATTATCTTGAATACATATTGTGCACACTTAGTGTAGGAGGGATGTTCCTGAATAGATAGCATGCACACTTAGTGTTTGAGGGATGTTCTTGAATACATATTGTGCACACTTAGTGTAGGAGGGATGTTCTTGAATACATATTGTGCACACAGTGTAGGAGGGATGTTCTTGAATACATATCGTGCACACAGTGTAAGAGGGATGTTCTTGAATACATATTGTGCACACAATGTAGAAGGGATGTTCTTGAATACATATCGTGCACACACAGCATAGGAGGGATGTTCTTGAATACATATTGTGCACATTTAGTGTAGGAGGGATGTTCTTGAATACATATCGTGCACACAGTATAGGAGGGATGTTCTTGAATACATATGCACACTTAGTGTAGGAGGGATGTTCTTGAATACATATCGTGCACACTTAGTGTAGGAGGGATGTTCTTGAATACATATCGTGCACACCTAGTGTAGGAGGCATGTTCTTGAATACATATCATGCACACTTAGTGTAGGAGGGAAGTTCTTGAATGCATATTGTGCACACAGTGTAGGAGGGATGTTCTTGAATACATATCGTGCACACTTAGTGTAGGAGGAATGTTCTTGAATACATATCGTGCACACTTAGTGTAGGAGGGATGTTCTTGAATACATATTGTGCATACTTAGTGTAGGAAGGATGTTCTTGAATACATATCATGCACACAGTGTAGGAGGGATGTTCTTGAATACATATGCACACAGTGTAGGAGGGATGTTTTTTAAAACATATCATGCACACTTAGTGTAGGAGGCATGTTCTTGAATACATATCGTGCACACAGTGTAGGAGGCATGTTCTTGAATATATATCATGCACACAGTGTAGGAGGGATGTTCTTGAATGCATATCGTGCACACTTAGTGTAGAAGGGATGTTCTTGAATACATATCGTGCACACTTAGTGTAGAAGGAATGTTCTTGAATACATATTGTGCACACTTAGTGTAGGAGGGATTATCTTGAATACATATTGTGCACACTTAGTGTAGGAGGGATGTTCCTGAATAGATATCATGCACACTTAGTGTTTGAGGGATGTTCTTGAATACATATTGTGCACACTTAGTGTAGGAGGGATGTTCTTGAATACATATTGTGCACACAGTGTAGGAGGGATGTTCTTGAATACATATCGTGCACACAGTGTAAGAGGGATGTTCTTGAATACATATTGTGCACACAATGTAGGAGGGATGTTCTTGAATACATATCGTGCACACACAGCATAGGAGGGATGTTCTTGAATACATATTGTGCACATTTAGTGTAGGAGGGATGTTCTTGAATACATATCATGCACACAGTATAGGAGGGATGTTCTTGAATACATATCGTGCACACTTAGTGTAGGAGGAATGTTCTTGAATACATATCGTGCACACTTAGTGTAGGAGGGATGTTCTTGAATACATATTGTGCATACTTAGTGTAGGAAGGATGTTCTTGAATACATATCATGCACACAGTGTAGGAGGGATGTTCTTGAATGCATATCGTGCACACTTAGTGTAGAAGGGATTATCTTGAATACATATTGTGCACACTTAGTGTAGGAGGGATGTTCCTGAATAGATATCATGCACACTTAGTGTTTGAGGGATGTTCTTGAATACATATTGTGCACACTTAGTGTAGGAGGGATGTTCTTGAATACATATTGTGCACACAGTGTAGGAGGGATGTTCTTGAATACATATCGTGCAGACAGTGTAAGAGGGATGTTCTTGAATACATATTGTGCGCACAATGTAGGAGGGATGTTCTTGAATACATATCGTGCACACACAGCATAGGAGGGATGTTCTTGAATACATATTGTGCACATTTAGTGTAGGAGGGATGTTCTTGAATACATATCGTGCACACAGTATAGGAGGGATGTTCTTGAATACATATGCACACTTATTGTAGGAAGGATGTTCTTGAAAACATATCATGCACACTTAGTGTAGGAGGGATGTTCTCGAATACATATCATGCACATAGTGTAGGAGGCATGTTCTTGAATACATATCGTGCACACTTACTGTAGGAGGGATGTTCTTGAATACATATCGTGCACACAGTGTAAGAGGGATGTTCTTGAATACATATTGTGCACACTTAATGTAGGCTTTATTGAATCTGGCCCTTAAAGTAAACACATGAAATGCCATAAAACTATATATAAAAAGAAGAAATTCAATCTAAACAGATGAATATTAAATCCTACTACTAACCTATTAATAAAAAAGTGATCCTCTTCTGAAATGCCAGGGGATATAACCTATTGGGAAGACCCGTAAGAGAGAAATGAAAAGTGTTATAATGCTATATCCAACCAATCACTGTATGAATACTACCTACAGTGTGCAAATAGCAAGCTAGGTAAGAACAGTGAGTTCGCCAAGCAAGTAGTACTGAATCAAATGACTCAAACAATTACCAGTGCATTCACTTAGGTCTTATGTGTGGTCTAAGTAACAAATTTTACTTTAAAGATTACTTCCTTTGATTTAAGTTATGCACTTGATGACATTAACTTCTACAAATTCAATTTAGATTAAATTCAATGAAAATATATTGTTTTCAGCATTTCCATGGAGGTAGATTTACCAAGTCCACCAGTAGCAGCACTCTGCTGCATGGAAGTAGCCAGCTACTTAAAAGATGTTTGGGCCGAATCTTCAACAGCCTTGACTGCAAGCAGTTGTTTAGCAGCCATTTTTTTTTTTTTTATCTGCAGGGCTCTCATTGCCCCCAGTGTGATGGAGACATTCATGGTTGTTGGATAAAGATGCACTTCCTCACCCTTGGTCCTGTGAAATTGCTGCATATTTTCCTGGCACAGCCATCAATTTAATCCTGTCTGTTGGGGGTATATCAATCTCGCCGAAGTCTTTAGCATCCATATCCTGATTGAATGTTTCATTAGTCACAACTATCTTAATTAAATGTTGCTGCAAAAACTGTTATGTGTCATCCACCCACTGATTTTGCCATTTAATTTGTAGCATGGCTGGGCAGGATATGGTGGAGGGGACATCATTCTTAAAACACAGCTGTCATACCTCCACAACAGCTCACCTATCTTTTTATATTTTACAAGAACAGTTCTGAATAAGAAAGACTGTTTGTCCACAAAGACTAAAAGGTTTCTGTTCCTTAGCAGCTCTTACTAACAACAATTTGTCTTCCTTTAAGAGACAAAAGATGATTGGTCTTGATGGGCTTCTATTCTTAGAGGGTGCACAAAGAGATCAGTGCACCCTCTCAGTGGTTATGACAGCAGAATATGTTGGCTATAATGTCTCAGAAAGGTGTTTTTCATGAAAATGAGCCATATTTCCTTTCGCTGTATCCTCCTTCAGGCCCATGAGTCTCAGGTTATGGCACCTACAGCTATCTTCCAAGGAAGTCAGACTGTCTAAGTTGCTACAACTCCTGATTGTGCTGCATGATAATTGTAGAGTTTTCTTGCAGTACAGAAGCATGCAGACCGATTACAAATTCTGGGAAGGCAGTCTTCACAGTGCATGCTTCCAAAGTCTCTTTAATTTGCAGGTTTTCTTTTCTAATAGTTGTTTTGTCCACAAGGATCTGCACTACCAATTTGGTTAAGGCATCTAATCTAGCCACAATGTCTGAGGCAGCTAACTTTGGTATCTGGACATTTTGTGGATCTGTGTCAAGTAATCTTGTTTTGCCATTGCCATAGCTGAAATAAAAAAAAAAAAAGTTTTTGCTATGAAATGCACTGACTTAACAAAGATAAGATAACTATGGCACTGGAGTTAAACAAAAAGTGTGCTTCATGACATATTGTCCTAGCTGTGCTCCCAGCAACCCTGTTATATATCATTATCAAACTAGTAACAAAAGATTCTGGAACAAGACCTGTACCCAACTCTTTTAGTCTAATTGTACTAACTGTAGAATCACTTCTAAGTTTGTCACTTAATGAGTTGGTCAAATGCATGCAGTACATTAAGCAACAATGAACATGCTAACCATGAAAATATAAATATTAGACAATATAACATCTGAAATTGGAGAAAATGTGTGTACTTCATGAAATCATATGTTTAGCAAATGACTTTCTTGACAGAAAAATCTTGACTTCATTTTGACAGCAAAGTGTGAACAAGTACAAAACCTGCTGACCAGCGAACTCAATGTTTACATTTGATCAAGGTTCTGATAAAGGGATGGAAACATTACTGTTTGTGGCTGATCACATATTATTATAGTTGTATGTGGACATTTTAAATAGTGATTTTAGACTTTTTGTTTGCATTTGGATTTTCTTCTTTCATCTCCCATGACTGTGCACATACGGTACAATTGATATGATGTCACAACAGTACACAACAAAAATACTGCTATTTTAGCATAAATCACTTCAGTATGCATTGACTATTTTGAACTTGTAATGTAATCACTTCACTTTGCTCCAGTTTTCAGACAATAATGGAAATGATTGGCAGCAGACATAAAATGATGAGGACATGCTACTACAGACCACATCTAGCACTAGGTGCCCTAGGGCACAATGTCTGGCTTCGTTTTAAAAAATATATCAGTTAACTCCAAAAACCTTGCAGATAGCTGCACAATGTATTATTGCAAAATTCCAGTGTTCACAACTACATCTGGCAGCTGTGCAAACTGCAGCAGCACATTGGAATAGTAGCATTACTGCAAGATTAGATAGCTGCACAAAAGCCCCAGAACATATGGAAATGCAGGCAGTAACAGCAGCAGAAGGTTTATGGTACTACGGAGAGAACTTGCAGCAGCAGAGAAGGACCCAGAAATGCAGGATATAACAGACACAGTTATATGGTACTATCAAAAGGATTTGCAGTAGCAAAGGGTCGCAGTGAGGGGATTCAATGTACACTGTGTGCGGGTGTATGTGGGTGTGTATGTTTATGAATGTCAAATTCCAAAGTTAGAAGCACTGTCTAGTTAAGCGACCTTGCTCAGAGTCAAACTCTGAAGCTTAACTGATGGGGGGGGGGGGAGACTTAATCCTTCCCTCCACACCAACTGCCAGGCCCCCTTTAACTTTTTTTTTTTTTTGTAAATTGCTGAGGTTTACAGTTCATCAATGTCAGTCATAAAGTTTCATAGTTTTATGGTATGAAGACTGTTTCAGTGGTGAACAGTTAGCACACATGCCTTTGGTGAAGAAGGCTGTGGGTTCCATTCCCACAGTAAGTAGATGGAATTCTGGTACTGCAGTGCAATATAAGCGGGATGCTGTACTCTTGAGTGTGTCGTCCTTTAGCTGGGGACAGCTTAGGTGGATGTAAAAAATCTCATAGAACCTGCTAAAAAGAGAACGGGAAGTTCTTTGATACTTTAGTCAAATTTCCCCTACAAGTATAAATTTCATCTTGGGTCTCCTATGAATAGGGACCACTAGCCTAGTGTGACGAATTTGGTTAACAAGGGCTAAATTAATAAAATACATGTTAATCTAAAATCTGTTACTCTCTTAATTTTTTAAGTAATTTATAGTATTCTGCTCTTATCTGTCTCCAGTTTTAAAGAAAATCTCTGATTCTGCCTATTAAATTTTGAACAAGTCACTTAACCAGACAGTACTTCAGGACAACTGGAAATTTGGGCAAGGCTCCACAAAGGCCCCCTGGACTGCAAGCCTAGTAACTACCTATAAACCAGAGTACTTATGGCATAAAGGACAGAAATCATTTAGAAGTGAACCTTGGCTTCCCTATTTTGTTGGATGTTAACAGTATGTTAATTTAGTTGTAAATAAACTGGACAGCATGAAATCTGAATTTAATGTTAATATTTTAACTATGAATGCATTTTTAATTTAGCTTGTTTTTTGCAGGCACAGGTATTAAATACAGTGTGTTTGGGCACCAACAGCTTATCTAGCACTTAATGAGTAGGGCTATGAGCTGCTTCCTGTAGTATGTGGTTTGATTCCCGTATCCTTCATTTGTCTTCTGTGGACTTTGCCAAGTTAACTCACCAGACAGTACTCCTTGGCTACAACTGGAAAAGAACACTTGTGTCTACTGGGGTGTCTCAAGTTGTTAGCAAAAGGTATTACACATTTCTGTTGTGAATTCTTGCACTCTTCACATAGACACTAATCATTACTTCATAGTATGTTATTTGAGTATGAATCCCATCACATACCATGTAGTTTATTGGGTTGCCAGATGCATTTTTTAATAAATGTGATTTTTAAGGGAATAGAAATTTACCGCTTCTCATGCTAAGTCTGTTTTTAATGTGAGTGATTTTGTTTGGTTAAGAAAATAGCTGTCAGAGTTTTTTTCTGCAAAATTTGAAACAAAAATTTTAAGTGAACTTTAAATATCTGTAATAAATGTAAAAGTACATGAAAAATAGTATGCACAATGCCAGGTTTGTACAGTATTTATGGTAACTAGGTAGAGACAGACAAGTAATAGCACAATGGTTTGGTTGGCAGGGGTCTGATTCATTACCATGTATAGGGCCCCATTTGCTCACAATGTAGATCTGTTGACATCGGAGGTGTATGCTGCAAAAATATAGCTTTATTAGCCATTCAAATAAGTCAGACCTCTATTGAGCCATTTCAGATGGGATAGCTTTTCTTGATGACAGAAGTAAAAAAATGAGCTGTAGGTGTAATTCAAGCATGTAAGCCCCCCCCCCCCAAAAAAAAAAAAAAATAGTATGCTGCATGCAGTATTACTTCTGATTTTTGTATGAATTTTAGGTTGTTGAATAAAAACTGCTTCAACATATATATTGTATTTCTTTATTCATTGCACTAAAGAATGAATTAATTCATTATATACTCTAAACACATTACATTTTAGTACTCTAAACATGTTGCATTTTACTAATATATTTTTGCAATACCTTCTTTGCAGTCTCCAGAACCTGCAGGGGAGCTGACATTTGTCAGGTCATACAGACTGCAATATTTAGAGTGATGATCAGAACTATCTATTATGCAGATATTATTGCGTATTACTGTCACATAGTCCTCTACACAATAACACATTGCAAAGGATTTCAGTTAGCACAAAGGACTTAATCTCCAAGTTGTTAATGAGCTGCCTCCTGTGTCAGGGGTGCAGAGTTTGATTCTCTCCACATTCATTTACCTACACTGTTAAATTCACAAGCCACTTAAACAGACAGTGCTCTGGAGTAACTGATAATTTCGGTTAGCCTCATTAATAGTCCCAAGACTGCATGCCTAGTAATTATGGACCTGTTGTTACTTGTCAGCCATTTTGTATTGCATAACTGTTCAAGAAATGTTATGGCAATATCACCAGCACACCATTTTTTTTAATGTAACATAGGCAAGTTATCATTCAAGAGCAGAAGGCACTGGATTTGTAGGTGAAGCATTGAAATGCAAAGTTGTTTGCCAACAGCAACATCTGCCTTCGTAATAGTTCTTTCTAATATGGAATTATTCAGATGACTTTTACTTCTGCAGAGATTGTGCATATTCATTGATACTGGCGGATTATAATGGTAACAGTTGGAGTGGCCTTTTATCACTGAATTGTTCTGAAATGGGAAATTTTTTCATTATTGGTTGATACTTTTAGTTTCACTGCTTAATGGAAAAAGGTTCAAAACTGCAAAACATGTCCTAAAGATTGTTGCTGTATTAAACAAGGAATATAATTTAATACAATCAGAAAGGTGATTTATGCATGGTCCTAAAAATGCTTGCAGGTATCCCATGGATAGCTTGAAAACAGCCCAAGGTACACTTAATCCATCACTGGCCAGGTACATTTTCAATGAACGTGAGTTTCAATGGCAGGGAAGTCTACTGTTGCTAAGTCTTTTTTCAATGTGATATTGTATTGTTTTGTTTACAAATGGCCACTAGTATTTGCATTACAAAATTTGAAATAAAAGTTTTAAATTAAATACAAATATCTAAAATCATTTTAAAAGTAAACAAGAAAATAGTATCCACACTGACAGGTTTGGACAATATTTATGGTAATTAGGGAGAGACAGCCAAGTAAAGGGACATTGGAATGGCTGCATGGGGGAAGGTGTAGTCCATTATCCTACCTAGTGCCCCATTTGACAATGATCCGGCTCTGATATTCACAGGCAATGGTTACTTGCATTATACTATCCAGCACCTACATTATTAAATGGCCAGTTATAAACTGGTAAGTATTCTACTACTGAAGCTATGATAGTGAAATACATCATTTCCAAACACTAGTAAACAAGCCTTCAGCTGAGCTGTAGCTATGTTCTGCCACTTACGGGCAGCTCTGAAAAGCAGATCTGGAATTCTAAACATGTGCAGGAACGAACACATCAACAGATACAGAAGAGCACCTCAGAAATAACAAATACCTCACAATTGTACTTTATTATTATTATTATGCACATGTGGCTACTTGAGAGAAAAACACAGTGGAGGCTCATGCTATAGGACTGCAGCCCCCCCACCTGAAAAACAAAAATAAAAATAAATTGCCCCCCCCCTACATTAACAGAATAATAAAAAAAAAATTCACGAGTCTCGGAACTCTAACTCCATGCATGCGTGCTTAGTTCCTGACTGCTGTGTTAAGCAGTCCAGAACTCCACACACACATGCGTGCTTTTGCTGAACTCCAGACTGCTCTGTTAGGCTGTCCAGATAGGGAAGGAAGGGAACTCCGCCCTGCCAGCCCAGAGGTCTGTGCGGTGATGACCACAAAGACCGAAAAAACACCGGACTGCATCGCCCGCAGGCTGGAGGCTCCAGCCAACTCATGTCTCGCAGGGAAAGCCGAACAGCCTGTGCGGGCTGCTATGGAGGACGACAGGTGATCGGTGGACTACTGTGGAGGAGGACAGGTGATCGGCAGGCCGCTACAGAGGACTTAGCTGCTATGGAGGATTGGATCTGCTGGAGGAACTACTGAAAACAAGCGTTTTGCGAAACCATACCAAAGTCAAGCACAAAATTGGCAAAACACTGATATACCACACGCTAATATAGTAGCACAGGAAGTCAGCTGCATCAACGTATTAATCCAATAAAAGATTTATTTTAAATAACAAAACAAAGAGTTAAGCGCTTTCACTCATTGTACACGAGCTTCATCAGAACAAACAACAAATTCAGATGTGACTTTTTAAATATAAAATGGCGCCAAAATAACTTGCCTTAAAGCTATACATGCATAATATCTGATGAATATGCATATATACATAAATTGTAAATATAAAATGCATTTTTACAATAAATAAAATATTTTGAATACATAATGCTAAATATAAAAATGTTAAAAAAATAATAAAAAATGTTTTTTATCATATTCAGTTTTTCAACATTAATACAGGTTTGACAGATAGATAATCGTTAATACCTGGTGGAGTCATGGCATCAGTATATAATTGCCACCAGTATTCTTTGTAAGCCAACAAGTTCTTTATATTGCCACCCCTTGGATCCACTTTAATAATGTCTAGAATAGCAAACTTAAAATAATGTTCTTTACCACTTTTATTACTGTGCCTGTATAAAGCATTCTTTGTATCATTTGTTCTAATACTATATCCATGAGCATAAATTCTTTTTTTAAACTGTCTTTGTGTTCTCCCAATGTAGTATGCAGGGCAGCACATACATTTTGCCATATAAATTAACATGCTAGTGCCACAATTTCCATTCTTAAATCTGACAATGGTTTTATTAATATTATCCAGGATAATACTTGTATCTTCCAAAATATCCCTACATTGATTGCATGCCCCGCACTTCTTAGTGTGTGAATCATTCCCTTGTTGGATCTTAATACCACTTTCAAACAGACATTTTAAGTTCCTTCCCATTTTGTATACATATCTAGGTTTATTTCCAAGAATGTTCATAATATCAGGCTCACTAAAAAATAAATTCCAATTCCTATCCATTATTAATTTCACAGCATGTGAATGTGGGCCATATTCAGTAATACATGCTCTATTGTATTTCTGAATGTTCTTTTCTTCAGTCATATTCTGCTCACAAGTATCTACATTTTTTGTAGTGTCAACATTCTTTGTAGTGTCACTATAAAGCCCAAGTATAGGGGTATATTTTTTCCCCACTCTCCTATTACATATTTCCTTATATCCAGCATCATTTTCTCTTCGTACCCTCTTTCACAAAACAAGCTGGTAATAAAATTGACCTCTTCAATCATATCCAAATATTCAGATGTCATTCTAAGTGCACGAACCAGTTGACCTTTATATATATTATGTTTGAGCAATTTTGGATGATTGCTACTGTAATCTAAATAGGAGTTGGTAAAAGTGGCCTTTCTATGTATTCTTGATTTGAATTTTGTCCCATCATAGGTGACTAGTGTGTCCAAATAGGCCACTCCAAAGTTGTTATATTCTGAGGTAAATTTTAAATACTTACTGCTATCATTGAGATATTTAACAAAGTTGGTGAATGTGTCATTGTCCCCGTTCCATAAAATGTAGATGTCATCAAGGTAACGGGAATAATAAACTATATTGTCATAGTATTTGCTGTTGAAAACATGGGTTTCCTCCCATAATATATATAAAGGTCAACTGGTTCGTGCACTTAGAATGACATCTGAATATTTGGAGATGATTGAAGAGGTCAATTTTATTACCAGCTTGTTTTGTGAAAGAGGGTACGAAGAGAAAATGATGCTGGATATAAGGAAATATGTAATAGGAGAGTGGGGAAAAAATATACCCCTATACTTGGGCTTTATAGTGACACTACAAAGAATGTTGACACTATAAAAAATGTAGATACTTGTGAGCAGAATATGACTGAAGAAAAGAACATTCAGAAATACAATAGAGCATGTATTATTGAATATGGCCCACATTCACATGCTGTGAAATTAATAATGGATAGGAATTGGAATTTATTTTTTAGTGAGCCTGATATTATGAACATTCTTGGAAATAAACCTAGATATGTATACAAAATGGGATTGAACTTAAAATGTCTGTTTGAAAGTGGTATTAAGATCCAACAAGGGAATGATTCACACACTAAGAAGTGCGGGGCATGCAATCAATGTAGGGATATTTTGGAAGATACAAGTATTATCCTGGATAATATTAATAAAACCATTGTCAGATTTAAGAATGGAAATTGTGGCACTAGCATGTTAATTTATATGGCAAAATTAATGTGCTGCCCTGCATACTACATTGGGAGAACACAAAGACAGTTTAAGAAAAGAATTTATGCTCATGGATATAGTATTAGAACAAATGATACAAAGAATGCTTTATACAGGCACATTAATAAAAGTGGTAAAGAACATTATTTTAAGTTTGCTATTCTAGACATTATTAAAGTGGATCCAAGGGGTGGCAATATAAAGAACTTGTTGGCTTACAAAGAATACTGGTGGCAATTATATACTGATGCCATGACTCCACCAGGTATTAACGATTATCTATCTGTCAAACCTGTATTAATGTTGAAAAACTGAATATGATAAAAAAAAATGTTTATTATTTTCTAACATTTTTATATTTAACATTATGTATTCAAAATATTTTATTTATTGTAAAAATGCACTTTATATTTACAATTTATGTATATATGCATATTCATCAGATATTATGCATGTATAGCTTTAAGGCAAGTTATTTTGGCGCCATTTTATATTTAAAAAGTCACATCTGAATTTGTTGTTTGTTCTGATGAAGCTCGTGTACAACGAGTGAAAGCGCTTAACTCTTTGTTTTGTTATTTAAAATAAATCTTTTATTGGATTAATACGTTGATGCAGCTGACTTCCTGTGCTACTATATTAGCGTGTGGTATATCAGTGTTTTGCCAATTTTGTGCTTGACTTTGGTTTGGTTTCGCAAAACGCTTGTTTTCAGTTGTTGCAGATGGATACCACTTGCAGTCCCATCAGTGCTACCTCGCCCAATTATGGTAGTGAGATAGCGGACCTACGGGCTGATTTATGTGCACTACTTGGGGAGGTAACCAAGTTACTGATGTTGTTTAGCAAGGAAGCTATTAGCGCAAAGCCAGAGGATCGTATTTTAGGAGCAGATAGTCACTGCTTGTCGGACAGCAATACCGGCAACAACGTTACGGGTAGGGGAATTGGCGCCAACCACCTGGAGGTGGAAATTCAAGATATTACCCCTACTACGTCATCCCCTGACATTCCGAATGGTCAGGGTATGAATTGTAAAAACGGACCAAGTATTGATCTTCCATGCTCTGTTGGGAGAGTGGATCATGAAAAAATGGATGTGAGAGACTTCACTTTTGATTTTTCTTTTTCTAACCTAACTGAGGAAGCAAGAAGGATGGGCACCAAGCCTAAAACTACACAGCCTGTTCGCACATACGGCCAAGCGGTGACAAGAGACATTATACCTTCAGGTACTGTTAAAAACAAACATTATGATACTATCTCAGTTTCTAAAGACAAAAAACAGTTTAATCTTAAAGAATTTTTTTACCAAAGACTGTAATTTTGACAACTTTGGTCGACAGTTGGATAACAACTCTATGCCTATATTGGGCACTTTAAAAGACACTATATATATGTTTGGAAAGAAGTTAAATGTTATAAATGCTGTCAAGTTAGATAATGCTTATTTGTCTCACTGCATTTCTTTAAAGATTGTTCCTATGGGTTTGCGTTTTTACAAAGCACCTATGGGTATTGATATTACTGCTGAAACTAAAAAGGAATTTAATGATTTATTTGATTCCTTTGGTTTTGATTTTATGAAACTTTTAATCAAACATAATGATGCTAAATTATGTAAAACGATAGCTGAAGTTGAAAAGTTGAATCACATTATTATACAGGACTTGGCTTTTTCTCAGTGGGAGAATTTATATTATAAACAGTTTGAGTCAGCAGAGTATAAAGCCAATAAAGCATTTGATAGGAAAAATAAGAAATTAAACAGGGATATTGAACAATATTCAAGACAGGACATGTACAGATGGGGAAATAGGAATAATGCTTACAAGTATGAAAACATGTATACAGAATGTAGTGATGAACAGTGGGACAAGTATAATGGGGATTATGATAATAATGATTTTTTTCCCAAACCCAAGAGGGGGAATGTTCCCAGATGGAAACAAGGGGGTGGATGGAAGAGGAAGCATTGAATGTAGTTACCAGCACAGAGAATGTGGATGTTACTGATGTTATTACACAAGATGGGATTGTTTATGAATGTGATAATTTTAAAATATTCAATTATTGTAATGTACAACTTAATCCCACACATTTCAGGCTCCTATCCAAAGGTATGAAATTCATTCCCACTACCAATTTTAATATAGTTGATAGTGTGAGTGAGTTAAAACTATATACTAGAAAGTTAAATTTAGCTTTATTATTTGGTAATAGTGTCCCAACTACAGAACAGCATTCTACACTTAAGAAAAAAAGTTGTTTTATACCTCCTAAAAATATATTGGTACAGGGTTACGAAAAGAAAGTTTCCCGGGAATTATACAAGTATCATAATAAAGCTATTAATAAAAGAGTTAAGAAAAATCTTACTGAAGATGAATCACATCTATTAAAAGAGCTGCGGAACAACAGTAGTATACGCATAATGAAACCGGATAAGGGTGGAGGTATTGTACTTTTTGACAATTCTTTGTACAGCACTATAATACATGATATCTTAAATAACACAGGGAACTATGAGGCAGTTTCTATTAATGAAGTACATACAGCCTACAGGAGAATAGACATGTATTTGGAGGATTTTTTTATGGAACAGAGAATTACAGATGAGTTATACAAATACATGTCTGTTGATTTTCCATATATGGCTACCATTGTAGGCATTCCAAAAGTACATAAAGATATTTTGAATCCTCCCTTCCGCCCTATAATTTCAGGTAGCAGGTCTAAAACTTACCCTATCGGAGTAGTGATTGATACATACCTAAAACCGGTATATTCTGAAATAAAACATCTAGTTAAGGATTCCTGGGAATTTCTAAAAAATTTTCCTATTAACATTGATTGTCACAATCTTATATTTTCATCAATTGATGTAATGGATTTGTTCTCCTGTATTCCCCATGACGATGGGATTACAGCCTTCACTAATAGTATGGTCAAACATGCCAAACTAACTTGGGATAAAATAAGTTTATTGGCTGAGTTGATGAGTATAGTTTTGGATCATAACTACATCTTCTATGAGGGGGAGATTTTTAGGCAGACGAACGGAGTAGCCATGGGGGCAGCTTGTGCCCCCATATATGCCAACATGGTGCTACTCGATTGGGAGGAAACCCATGTTTTCAACAGCAAATACTATGATAATATAGTTTATTATTCCCGTTACCTTGATGACATCTACATTTTATGGAACGGGGACAATGACACATTCACCAACTTTGTTAAATATCTCAATGATAGCAGTAAGTATTTAAAATTTACCTCAGAATATAACAACTTTGGAGTGGCCTATTTGGACACACTAGTCACCTATGATGGGACAAAATTCAAATCAAGAATACATAGAAAGGCCACTTTTACCAACTCCTATTTAGATTACAGTAGCAATCATCCAAAATTGCTCAAACATAATATATATAAAGGTCAACTGGTTCGTGCACTTAGAATGACATCTGAATATTTGGATATGATTGAAGAGGTCAATTTTATTACCAGCTTGTTTTGTGAAAGAGGGTACGAAGAAAATGATGCTGGATATAAGGAAATATGTAATAGGAGAGTGGGGAAAAAAATATACCCCTATACTTGGGCTTTATAGTGACACTACAAAGAATGTTGACACTACAAAAAATGTAGATACTTGTGAGCAGAATATGACTGAAGAAAAGAACATTCAGAAATACAATAGAGCATGTATTATTGAATATGGCCCACATTCACATGCTGTGAAATTAATAATGGATAGGAATTGGAATTTATTTTTTAGTGAGCCTGATATTATGAACATTCTTGGAAATAAACCTAGATATGTATACAAAATGGGAAGGAACTTAAAATGTCTGTTTGAAAGTGGTATTAAGATCCAACAAGGGAATGATTCACACACTAAGAAGTGTGGGGCATGCAATCAATGTAGGGATATTTTGGAAGATACAAGTATTATCCTGGATAACATTAATAAAACCATTGTCAGATTTAAGAATGGAAATTGTGGCACTAGCATGTTAATTTATATGGCAAAATGTATGTGCTGCCCTGCATACTACATTGGGAGAACACAAAGACAGTTTAAGAAAAGAATTTATGCTCATGGATTTAGTATTAGAACAAATGATACAAAGAATGCTTTATACAGGCACATTAATAAAAGTGGTAAAGAACATTATTTTAAGTTTGCTATTCTAGACATTATTAAAGTGGATCCAAGGGGTGGCAATATAAAGAACTTGTTGGCTTACAAAGAATACTGGTGGCAATTATATACTGATGCCATGACTCCACCAGGTATTAACGATTATCTATCTGTCAAACCTGTATTAATGTTGAAAAACTGAATATGATAAAAAAAAATTTTTATTATTTTCTAACATTTTTATATTTAACATTATGTATTCAAAATATTTTATTTATTGTAAAAATGCATTTTATATTTACAATTTATGTATATATGCATATTCATCAGATATTATGCATGTATAGCTTTAAGGCAAGTTATTTTGGCGCCATTTTATATTTAAAAAGTCACATCTGAATTTGTTGTTTGTTCTGATGAAGCTCGTGTACAACGAGTGAAAGCGCTTAACTCTTTGTTTTGTTATTTAAAATAAATCTTTTATTGGATTAATACGTTGATGCAGCTGACTTCCTGTGCTACTATATTAGCGTGTGGTATATCAGTGTTTTGCCAATTTTGTGCTTGGCTCTGCTGGAGGAAGGGTGCGTGTGTGTGTGTGTGTGTGTGTGTGTGTCTGTGTGTGTGTGTGTGTGTGTGCATGCACGCACATGTGAGCATGATGGTGATCTATGTTTCCTTCAACCAGTCTGCATGAGACCATCCGTGATAGTACAAATGTTAAAATAAATGCTGCTGCTATTAAATACAGTTTATTACCTGACACAAGCTGCTTTCTATTTCTATATATCTGTCTTACAGACCATCTTTGATGTCAAAAATGTTATAATGAATGTTTTTACTATCTGAAAAAAGCTGCTTTCCTGACAGATTACTGTCATTATTTGCAGGATAAAAGCCCCATTTACATAAACTTGAGCCAACATTCTGCTGTGGAATACCTCGTGTAAATTAGTTAAAACTCATTATTATGGCTAGTTGATAAAATAACCTGATCTATTTTATAGCAGACCTGAACCTGAAGAAGTAACTGCCACATACCTGATACTTGCCAGCACTCCATTTCATCTTGGAGATAGTTTAGACTTCATAAATTCTGTGCCTGGATAATGTTTAAAACTATATTGCTAGAGTTTATGGACCTTGAGTTATATTTCATGATTCTTAAATTGTTATGAATGATTAATGTTTATGAAACATATGGCTTCTCCATGAATATCTTGATGTGTCACCATGTATTCTGTATATATTAATTAGTATTCCAATGTACAAATAAGAGATGAACTCATAAGGAATGCAACCATTGCTAACCATTACTGTTATTACCAGTTTTTTACATGTATTAAAAACATATTTTCATAATGTTCTAGAAAATGTTAATGGAACTATTTATGTAAAATTATTTTCTTACACTGTCTGATGATTAGATATTAAAATGCAAATGATGGTATAACCCTGAGGTGGGTGAGGTAGCCTGCAACTTATGGATTGTTAAGATTTTTCTTGCAAGCCATATGTATCATGTTTTAAATAGTTCTACTCCTTGTAGTCTAGGGTTTGGCATGTGAATCTTTGTAGGGCAGGGAGAGATGCACTCCTGAGAATGCATAAATCTTCATAGAGCAGGGAGAGTTAAAGTCCTAAGAATGGGCTTAGGTGCTCAATCAGATTAGAAACTAGGTGTCTGGCAGCTAAGAAAATATTTATTTATGTATTTATCTGTGCACTGAAAAGGGGTCATTGTAGAAAGTGATGTAGTTATGATAATGAGTGGTGGGGAGGAGCACATACAGCTGGGAAACCATAAGACCGGCAGCTCAGAAAATATGTATTCATGTATATAACTCACAAATTAGTCTTTAGGATTTATTGTTTGTGAGCTGAAACTATGCAACAATGTTTACTTCCAGTACTTAAAAAATGATTTATAATAACTGCACCTGAAGCTTTTCCCATTAAGTAAGCTTAATGAAAAGAAGGCACAACCTACTAAGTTCAACAAAAATGTATGTGTTATGTATATTATTAATGATGCAGACAGAGCAATAACAGTATCAGGAACTTTGCTGCAAAACCTTACAGAATGACCTTATAAGTAAGAAAATATAAACAAAGGAACAACAGAAAGATGGAGAAGACAGTGAGCCCCAAGGCAAACCACTACTACAGTAATCTTAAGGAAATGAGTCTGTGCAGATACATGATAAATCCATGGTGTACCAACCACGTGTAGTCTAGGAAGGTTATTTATTCTGGGTAATGGCCAGTGGATCATATGGAATTATGGCACATCTACAAAAGGATGAAGTCAACCAAGAAAAAATACTTGGACATGTCTGATGATGTTTGAGAAGGGTGAATGTCATGAAAATGTAATGATGCATTCTGACATTGATATTGGGAGAGATTTGTGCACTGCTAATTAAAAGGCCCAGACTGGTAGACATAGCCATGTCATTTTTATAAAGAAAAAAAGTTGTCATAGACTAGCCTTTTTCCATGCCTTCTAGAGCTCATCTTGCTATTGACATTAAAAGTTAAACACATTGCTTTTCGTAACACAGTGTCTAATATTATTAATATTATTATTATTATCATGCCTGTGACAATTTTTCATATGCTCTCCAAGAAAAAAAAATGCTGATGAGAGTATCTCAAAAAAACTCCAGCTTTACTCCTTAGCATATCGCCTACTCCAAGGTGATCTCTGCCTGACATACAAAGATATGTCAAACCCAGAGCTGTTGGACATGCTACACCTAAAGAAATCCCAATCCCTCCAAGCTACAAACTCCAGGGACCTAAACCATGTCAGCACAATAAATAGGATATGCTGGAGGGATAGATTCCATTCCAGAGACTTTCCATACTCTGGAACAAGCTACCTATCTACATCAAGCAGAGTTCCTCACTAGCACTCTTCAAGAAAAATATTGATGAGTGGATGGGAAATAGGAAATTCACCCCGGGGATCAGTTCTGTGGCTCTGCTCGACAGGGGCACAAAAAATAACCTTCTTGGGTGGCGAATAGTAGGGAACCTTGATTAGGCTTACAAAGCCCTTGGGCTGATAGCCGAGTACTTACCTATGAACCTATGAACCTACAAGGATTTAAACTTTCCCTGATCAGACACATGCTGCTATGTTCATCGCATCTTACAAACATTACAGTCATATATTTATTTATTTACAGTTTGCTTACCAGGATAGTCCATTGGGCCAAGAAGAGCCCATTTTCAATAGAGTCCTGGGGAGAAAAGCTCTGTAAAGACATTGTACAGTGTAAACAAATCATTAACAATTAAGTAGTAGATTAGTAATACATTAGAACAGGTGATACAACTCATAAAGAGATTATACAAAGTAAGTCCTTAAATAATTAATACAGTAATACAGGTGAAGAGACAAAGGGCCAGATTCAGGAAGGCTTACATGGAGTTCAAGAGTAGTGTAAGCCTCCATGTAAGCCTCCCGATTCAGGTACAGCCCAAACCTCCGTGTAAGAGACAGCTAACACGTCTCTTACACGGACTGGGCGTGGAAATGCTCAATACCTCATTTGCAGCTCCAAGATATGCAAATGAGGTATTTGAGCGATCCACGAAGCAGAAACCAGTCCGTGTAATGGACGTGTTAGCTGCAGAAATGTACTCAGCTGACATCTGAGTACATTTCTGCAAAATCAAAAACGGAGCTATGTCAGCTCCAAATAAAGGGTGCATATGTGTCATTAAGCATGCCAATGGCCAAATATGTGGCCATTGGCATGAAAAAGTGTTGCAAAAATAAGTTATTTAACTTTTTTTTTTTTCACGGGATTTTTGTGTTTAACTGCAGCGCACACCCGCACAAACGGGGTGCGCTACTTAAAACTGAAAACCGAAGCTTATAAGCCCACAATTGTGGGATTTATGTATTACATGGAATGTCAATGGAGGGACTTGCAGACTAAAAACAATATGGCCTCCGTTCAGTGGTTGTCAAGGGGGGGAAGCTCCGTGTAAGATATGTAACTAAGCATTACTAGGCAATCCTATGTAAATGAGGGTTACAATACTGAATCACACTGCCACATAGGTAATGAGCACTTTCTGAGTAGTGTAAGAGTTAGAGAAGGGGGAGGAACAGAGTAAGAGGTAGGTGACATCACGGAGGGGAAGGATAGAAAGAAATGTACCAGATTGGAGGGCAATGTAAGGTAACAGATGACAGACAGACATCAGGGAGGGAGGTGTGTCCCAACAGAACACTAGGAAAGTCAAGAAATTGAGGGTATACGCTATCCCTACACTCAAAGTTTCTTGATATATGTGTATGCGCGCTGTTTACAACGGTTTGCGCGGGCGTGCACGTGTGTAAGGCAGTGTGCGCGCGTTTTAGCATGAATCAGCCTAGCTAACACCGTGTAAGGATGTGTGTGCGCGTGTAACACGGTGTAGGGATGTGTGCGCGCGTTTAAGTGACTGTGAGAGTGTTTAAGCTGGTGTGCACATTGCTCCCCCTCAGGAAACAGAGAGGAAACAGGAAACAACCAAAATACAGGGAAACTGCCAGGGAATACTGCTGGAGTTAATTGGTGGAAACAATTACAAGCAGGCTATTACACAGGCAGACTAGAAGCCCAGCCCAGCACTTAAAACACAACAAAGAGCAGTGAAGGCTGTTTCTCACAAGAGATACTGCCAGAAACTAAGCTATCAGAATTGAAAACTGAAAAAAAGCTGAACTCAGAGAAGAAATGCTAGGGGCTGCCATGGCTATTATAATCAGGCATAGGCGAATTGCTGAGGGTGGTGACAATGCAGACGCTGACAGACAACCCAGAGTGAGGAGAAGGAGAAGAGTATACAGGCCCAGGGTCACCTACCATGTGTTACATGAGCTGGAGATAGTAGAGCACTATAGAGTGGACAGAGAGCTCCTGCAGCAGATTGTTGAGCTGTGCAGGCCACACCTCACACACAGAACCAACAGAGGGGAACCCATCCCAGTGGAAACCAAGGTATGTGTTTGCCTAAGAATACTAGCAACAGGTACCTTCCAGAGACCAACTGGCGATATGATGGGGATATCACAGGCATCAGCCTCCAGGGTACTGCACCAGTTCCTGGATGCCATGTCACCACATGTCAGTGATCATATATATGTCCCTAATGACCGTGAGGTTGTGGCCAGCAATATCGTCTCTTCCAGCAAATAGCGGGATACCCTGAGGTGCTGGGTGCAATAGACTGCACGCACATACGCATCAAAGCACCAGCCGGTGAGCGGGTAGAGTCTACATTAACCACAAGGGATACCCCTCCATCAACTGCCAGGTCGTGTGTGATGCCCAGGGCATAATAATGAATGTGTGTGCTGGCTGCCCTGGGAGCTACCACGATTCCCACATCTGGCATCTGACGAGCTGTACCAATCATTTGCCAATGGGGACTTCCCACACGGACACCTAGTGGGGATGCAGGTTATGCACTTGAGCTGTGGCTGATGACACCCATCAGAAATGCACACACACCTGAACAGGAACGCCATAATGAGGCACACGCACAAACACGTAATATCATAGAGTGTGTGTTTGGGCTGCTCAAGTCACGGTTCCGGTGTCTGGACACATCTGGTGGAGCTTTGCAGTACACACCAACTACATGTACCCAAATGATCATGATATGTGCTATGCTACATAATATGATCCTGCGGAAACAACTGCAGCAGGACCAGCACAGGGCTGGGCCAAACATCCCCACCATTGCCAAGGCCACCACAGGCAGGGGTGACTCGGAGGAGGAACAACCTGACCTTGTCCCAGTAGGCAGAAGGAGGCGTGCCCAGTATGCCCTGGCCTTGGCAAAGAGGCAACGATAGCACATACGCTTGGTCAGTAGGAACACTGGGACTGATACCGCTCTGACTCACTCATACAGTAACAGGGATGCCTAACATGACACAACCTGCTTCCAAATGTACAGGGAGTGTAGTATGTGTATCCGACAGAGGTGGCCCTGCAGCACCACCTGAGGCATGAATGCCATGTGTTAAGTAATGTAATATCATGTACAATATGCACACCTGAGGACCCCAACTAACATCCATATCCACGCATATGACCCTCGGAAACAGCTGCACGTCATACAGTGATGTACATGTGCAAAAACATGGAACAAGATACAAAATGAGGGTGTCTAGCAATAAATAGCATGGATAACCACACACCCATGTTTGTACCACAACAAGAAGCAACATGGAATAGCCATGGTCAAAACCAATGGCTAAAACCGACTACTACTATATAGCCTGCTGCAGACCACTGTCCTAATAGCAGGAACTGCCCCAGGCCTATGTCCATAGGTTCATACTAGGCTATCTGCCCTAGGGCATTAATAAGCCTAGCCCAGAGTTTTGTGGCGTCTGCCACCCCTGCAAGTTGATGGATAATATGCCCATTATTTTGCTGTGCCTCTGTCAAGCAGTGATACTGAGGTTATCCCTGGGGTATACCTGCAATCTCCCATCCATTGGTCAAGATCTCATTTGAACAAAGCCAGTGAGGTGCTCAGCCCCACATGTACCAGGATGTTGTTCCACAGCATATGGACTCTCTGGGTGATGAATCTGTCCCTCCAGCACATCCTATTAATATCTGTGTTGAGGTTTAGGTCTCCTGCCCTTGTAGTTCTGATGGATGTAGAGGTCTTGAGGTGAAGCATGTTCATAAATTCTGGGTTGGACATAGCCTTGTATGTCAGGCACAGGTCACCTCTGAGCAGTCAGTAAGTGACTGAATACAGCTGGAATTCCTTCAGTCGGGCAGCATAAGAAATATGTTTGAGACCCTTTCACCTCCTGTCGAGGAATTTGTGGGCCCATCCAATCTGAATGGGGCAGTGTATGCAATCATTGGTGTGATGAGTACATGGGAACGATGACCACCCTTGATCTAGATGTGAATCACTGCATGATGAGGTGGCCAATGTAGAAGGCCTTCCAAACTACCCTGGCAATGTGAGTGTCAAGCAAAGGTCACTGTCAACCTGGGTGCCCAGGTCCCTGATAACCTACGTTGTGCTTAGAGGATTGCCACCTAGATGGGAAGTAGTGGTAACCTTGTTCTTCCTGAAGGGTATGGCTATGCATTGTTTAGTGTTTAATGTAAGGCCATGGGCGTGGCACCAGTTATCTGTGTCTATGAGACCCTTCTGAAGGATGTCTGTGTCAGATGGGTTTCCAGCTATGCTTCCCAGTTTGCAGTCATCTTCAAACTTTGTCAGCCATAATCCTCCTGTGTTTGCTCGTACTTCTGAAAAGTAGATACTGAACAAATGTGGGCCCAGGACTGAGCCCTGTGGGACACCACTTGTGACAGCTCTGGAGTGTGAACTGGCACCAGCAACTTTGACCCTGTGTGTTCCGTCACTTAGCCAGTTTGCAACCCATGCTGTGATGTATGGGTTCACAATTAAGCTGGTGATGTTTTCAATGATACCTGAGTGGGGTATTGTGTGAAAGCCTTTGCCAGGTCAAGGTAGGCTGTGTGGACTGCCTTGCCCACGTCAATGGCCTGGGTGAGTGTTTTGAAAAAGTCAACCAAGTTTAAAAGGCATGATCTGCCCTTGACAAAGCCAAACTGGATTGGATCCAATGTCTGCAAGTCCCCTATGTCTTCATTTAGAATTCCCATTATGATCCTCTCCATAGCTTAGCAGAACAGGCTTGTCAAGCTGATGGGATGGTAGTTTCTGGGGTTGGTGGAGGCACCTCCTTTGTGAAGTGGGTCCACCATTGCTGTATGCCACTCCTTGGGAACATATCCTGAGGTGAGGCTAAGATTAAACAGCTGCCCTAACTGCGGGTGTAATTACACATTGAGTTCATGGAGCACACAACTGGGGACACCATCTGGTCCCATGGATAAAGTGTTTTCTGCCTTGGATTGAGCAGTTCCCACCCCAGCAGTGGAGATGTTTGGGGGGGGGCTACAATCCCCTGGTGTACATACCCCCAGTTGGGGAGGGGGAGAAATCTGCACTGAACCTGTCAGCCAGTATGTTGCCAATGTCTGTAGGTGCAGTGATATCAACATTATTCTGAACTAAGTCTGAGCATATCTGGGAGTTTCCTCCCAGGTTTCAACATAGGTAAAAAGGCCTCATGATTGTCCCTGGAGTCCTGAGTGCGCTTACTCCCACAACATCCCTCGCATGATTGTATGGGGCAACCCACCGTTTTACTCACAATGACCAGGGATGTCTTCCCCCACGGATTACGCTCTATCTTGTAGTAGCTCCTTCCTTGTGTTGTACAGCTTGTTTATGGCTAGGGTCCACCAGACTGGATGCTTGCCTGTGGTACAAAGAGTCATTATTATTTGGGATTGCCTGAACCATGCAGTCCTGGAGGTGCTGGTAGAAGGCATTTCTAAGTGATACAGTGGCTTGGGTAATGGTGTCTGCTGGCCTGGGGCCTTGAAAGAGACCACACCAGTCCTCAGAAATGTGAAGTCAGCATTTGAGAAGGTCTTCACCATTTCATTTCCCATCTGGGGTGTGGGTGGGATGTGGACTCCCACTGAGAGTAGTCCATGATCTGATCTCACCAATGATGGGTATATGTCTGGTGTTGAACAGTGTGACTCCATGTTCGTGATGATGTGTTCTAGTATGTTGCCTCCACTTGAGGGGATTGGGACCAGTTGTTCCATGGCATTTCAGTGTATGAACTCTTGGAACCTTTGTGTTAGAGTGTTGTGGCATGATTAGTGATCCCAGTCTATATGTGGATAGTTGGAATCACCCAGTAGGATGGTGTTTGGAGATACATTTATCCCCTTCAGTGTTTGTAGGATAGCTGTGTGAGGTACCTGAGTTTGAGCGGGTGGCATGTAACATGCTACAAACTGCAGAGCAGTCTTGCCTATGGTCACTGGCACCTGGATGATCTCCTATGCATCCTGTGTTGCCACCAACCATGAGGTGAGGGTGTCCTTGATGAATATGGACACCCACCATCCTTCTTGGTGTTGTCGGGATGCTGGTGCCGGAATGCATGATATGAGGTAACACCCGATAGTGCCGGGGTGCTGTCAGAAGCTGTGAACCAGGTTTCAGGCACAGCACAGACATCAATGTGCTACATACTGAGAAGGGCATAGAGTGTGTGCAGCTTGAGGTTGAGACCTTGGGCATTGAGCAGCATTACCCTTAGTGTCTTTCCTTTACTGTGTTCTAGGGTGGTAGGTGTAGAATCTGAATCTTGCATAAAAAGGCACAATGGGGTGGCAAGAGCATCATCTGAAATCCGGAAGCCCAGGGTGACAGGTGCAAGCCGTCCCTTGCAAATCACCGTGGCCTGTCCAGCATGTCATCCCAGGCAGACAGACATTGGACCCCTTAGAATGACACCATAGTCTAAGCAAAATACTACAGCTGATCATCTTGTCTCTGTTTATGTGGCATCATACTTGGTGAAGGTAGGATACTGCCGAAGGTCAGGGTCATACCTGCCTGGCCTACATAATCAGAGGGATCCTCTATGTCTCTTTCCATGTAGTCCAGGGAGGTACATCTCAGGTCGTTCACACCAGCATGGATTATGACTGGGTCAGACCTGTACTTGCAGTTTAGTGACCTGAGTGCTTGCATTATGTGGTGGATTCCAGTGCCCGATAGGCAGCTTACTGTGACCTCCTCTGTACCTGATCTGGTGAGTGGGACATCAGTGTGTCTGACTATGGAGTCACCTATGACAAGTGTGTCTGGCATTGTGTTTGGCCTTAAGGGCTGTGACTGTTTGGCACACCGACTCTGTGGTCAATGTGTTGCATGTGCTGTGCCCTGTGGAGGCAGTTGTGTGAGTGTCTGCTGTGGTGGCCACCGCCATTCTGGTAGACTTCTGATCAGAGCCTCCGAGAGTGTCTCTGTGTGTCTATGTGTATGATCTTAAGTTGTGACAGTGCCATGTGAGACTGGATTAAAGATGTGTGTGTGGTTACCTTCACCCTCTCTCTGGTCTTGCTAGTCCTATGTTGAGAGAGCTCAGCCTCCACTTTGGCTATATAGTTGCATCTCTCACATGTATGTGTGTTTTATGGCAGAAGGAGAGGGTTGTCAGTGTACATGAGGCAACTGTAACAGTGCCTCAATAATCCCAGGTTCACCAGCTGAGCAGGAGAGGACACTAGCAACTGATCCCTAGACATGCTAGAAGGAATAGACAAAACAATGTTGGAATACAGGGAGATATCAAGCCCCCAAGCCACATCATACTGTTTGATTGACAATAGCTACACATACACCGGTGTTTCATAGTGTCATAGTGTACTACTAGGCTATCTGCCCTTGTGCATGTATAAGCCTAGCCATAGTGATGTGGCTATTGCCACCCCTTATAGTGGTAATAAGTGTACAGAATAGATTCTGAATATTGTGCCTCTGACTTAGTAGTGACACATTATGACCCCCTTACGTAATTGAATAACATGACTGTGTCTCTGTCTAGTCTGTGCCTCCGTCTCATATGCAGTTGTCCAGATGTCTCCTGAAGAGAGTCAGTGAGGGACTCTGTCAAACATGAACTGGGATACTCTGCTAGAGTGTGAGATGCCTCTGAGTTATGACTCTGTCCCTCCAGCATGTCCTATACATGTATGTGCTGAGGTTCAAATACTCAGCTCTCATGGCTCTGGTGGATTTGGATTGCTTGCAGTGGAGTATGTCCACCAAATCCTGATTGGACATGGTCTTGTATGTCAGGCATAGGTCACCTGTAAGTATGCGGTATGACACTGAACAAAGCTGGACTTCCTCTATTCTGGAAGCATATGACATGTGTTGAAGAACCCTGATCTTCATGGTAGGTACTTTTCGGTGCAAAAGCAGGATCTGCCCTGTACAAAGCTGAACTAGGTGGGAACAAGGGTCCGTGGGTCAGTAATGTGTCTGTGTAAGAGCTCCATGACTCCTCCCATATCTTTGCAGACAAGGCTGGTTAAGCCTGTGTGGTGGTAGTTGCCATGGTCTGTGGAGGCATTCCCCTTGTGGAGTGGGACCACTGTTGCCGTATGCCAGTGTTCAGGTACATATCCTGTAGCAAGACTAAGGTTAAATAGCAGTTGTATATATGGGTCCAGCCCTTCTGGAGTTCACATGCAACTGGAGATACCAGCAGGTCCCATGGATGCTGTGTACTTGTCTTTGCTGAGTGTGGCTCTCACATGGACATCCAAGATGACAGTGAGGTTACATACAGCAGTGATAACTATCTTGTTTTGGGGGTGAGGGAGGGGTAAATCGCACTGAAGCTGTCCGCGGAATGTTGCCAATATCTGTCAGGTCACTGGAATATATGTTGTTGTGTACCAACTCTGAGCATATCCGAGGGTTCACAACCAGGTGTCTGACATAACTGAAGAAAGCAGTGTGGTTACCTTCATTGTCTTTGGTGATTTATGTCCCCAAGTTGACCTTGCATGTCTTTATGAGATAATGTAGCTTTCTACTAGTGCTGATCACAGCTGTCTTCCCTTTTGGAGATGTAGCTCTGTCTTGCATTAGTAACCCTCATCTGTCATACAGTTTGTTTATGGCTGGGGTCCACCAGACAGGACACTTTCCCTTTGTGGAGAGGGTCCTGTTTTCAGTTGTGATTGTATGGTCCATGCTGTCTGACATCTAGCTAACGGGAGGTCATTCTGGTTCTGCAGTTATCTTTCATCAGCATTAGAAATGACCACAACAGCCCCTGTGGGGTGTACCTCATGCACACACATCCAGCACCTGTAAAGTCCACAACAGTACCTCACCAGGAGTATGACAGAGCTGGAACACATGTAATGTGTAGTCTGATTAAACAGAGTGCAGCTCCACACACTGCCATGCTGTCCACCCAGATGCAAGCTGTGCCTGATGTAGAAAGCCATGTCCAAGCTGGAATCAATGCACATGCTGCACCTTGTACAATCTGAATGGCAGGGAGCTATGCACATGAGGGACCTGAACCCCAGCACTGGCATATATAGGACAGGCTGTACTGCATTATCCAAAACACAGAAGCCATCCCCACACATGAGTAAACTACCAGTACAGGTTGTCCATAGAGACACTGGTTGAGTCCCCTCAACAGGAATCCTAATGAGTGGATGGGAGATGGGAGGTTTACCCTGGGTATCAATGTTATGTCACAGGTAGACAGAGGCACAGTATACTAAACAAGACATATGAGATGTCGAACTACGCTTACAATGTGTTGATGGACAAACACATTCTCCAACTAGCATTAGGTCAAGATACCTCTTGAACACAGCCAGCAAGGTGCTCTGCCTCAAATGGACCAGGATTGTATTCCACAGCATAGGGAGTCTCCGGTGATAACTCCATCCCTCCAACATGTCCAACATACATCCCTGCTAAGGTGTAAGTCACCTGCACTAGTGGTTCAGGTGGATCTTCTGAGTCTGAGGTGGAGCATGCCCATTAATCTCTGTTTGGACATGGCCTCGCATGTCAGGCACATGTCACCTCTAAGCAGATGGTATGTGAGTGAATAGAGTGTGAGTGTCTTCAATCTGGCAGCATATGACAGCTGTTGGGGTTCCTTGATCCTTTAGGTGGGGGACAGTCAGGGTGTCTCCAATTGCTGCAGATGTTGGGTGAGATACAGCCAGAATAGGGTATTCGACTCAATCACCGGTCTGATAAGTGAAGAGTACAGGGGAACAATGACCCACTAGATCTGGATGTGAATCCCATCCTGATCAGGTGGGCAATGTAGAAGGTCTTCCTAGCCACTTTAGCAATGTGAGTCTCAGAAGAATGGCGACTGTTAACCTGGGTCCCCAGGTCCATGATAACCTCCTCTGTGCTTAGAGGATTGCTACCTATATGGTAGCTTGGGGTCACCTTGCTTTTCCTGAAGGGTATGTCTACACATGTTGTGCACTCTGACTTCAGGCCATGGCCCTGGCACCAGCTATCAGTTACTGTGAGTCCCTTCTGAAGGATATCTGTGTGTGATGCACTGTCCAATATGGTGCCCAGTGTGCAGTCATCTGCTAACATTGTCATCCAAAGTCCTCCCATGTTGGCCTGTACTTCTGGGAAGTACATGACAAACAATGGGGGCCAAGGACTGAGCCCTGTGTGAAACCACCCGTGACCAGCCTGGAGTCTAACATAGTGCCAGCAACTCTAACCCTGTGGGTCCTGTCCTTAAGCCAGTTTGCAACCCATCTTGTGACATATGGGTTTACATTTCAGTTGTTAGGGTTTTCCACAATACCTGAGTGGGGTATTGTGTTGAAAGTGTTTGCACGGCCAAGGTAGGCTGTATGGACTGCCTTTCCCCAACAATGGCCTAAGTGACCAATTTGAAGATGTCAACCCAGTACAAAAGGCATGATCTGCCCCTGACCAAGCCAAAATGGGATGGGTACAATGTCTGCATGTCCCCTATATCTTTGTTTATGAGCTCAATTATGATCCTCTCCATAGATTTGCAGACTACACTTGTTAAGCTTATGGGGCAGCAATTAACAGGGTCTGTAGAGGCACTGCCTTTGTGCAGATGTGCACAACCGGACCCTAACCAGGCTGTTGTGCACACTATGGAAATGTAAAGCAGTGATAGGACTAAAGCCTGCACACTATGGAAATGTAAAGCAGTGATAGGACTAAAGCCCAGGATACTGACCACCACAGTGAAAGTACTGAAACACTACACTAGACAGTGCTACAGTGTTAGGTCAGTATGAACGGATGTTGACAATTGTGTGCAAAGTATCCCATGCAAAACCTGCAGGCACAGTATGCTCCCTGTTTTGTTCACACAAAAAGCATTCGGACAGTAACTACACAACATGGCACAGAACACACAACCATAAACTGCAGGTATTTGTTGAAGGTCACACTCATCCACAAATGTGATGGGCTGCAGAGTTCAACATATGTAAAGCCCACACTGGGCATGCTCACACACTTAGATAAATGAGACATCTTTCACACAACATGCCACGGGAAGGCTGAACTGGGCATGCTCACACACTTGGTCCAAATGTTACCCCTAGCAAATGTGAAAACACACCAGAGGATGCTCATCGCCCTTTCTAGACACTGATCATGTAAGCACCCTATAAGTATATTGGAGAAAAGGATTCTCTCAGTAATGCGAATAGCGCGCCGTGCTAATGCGTCCGTCTGTAGTGTCATAACATAGTTAGGTAGGGGTTTGAATCCAGCAGGTGGCAAGTGTGTGTGAAGGGGGGTAAGTGTGTGTGTAAGTGTGTATGAAAGAAACATCCCTTTTGGCAACTGGGAAAACACACCACAGGATGATCATTCCACTTTCTAGACTCTGATGATGTCAGCACCCTATAAGTATATTGGAGAAAAGGATTCTCTCAGTAATGCGAATAGCGCGCCGTGCTAATGCGTCTGTCTGTAGTGTCATAACATAGTTAGGTAGGGGTTTGAATCCAGCAGGTGGCAAGTGTGTGTGAAGGGGGTAAGTGTGTATGAAAGAAACATCCCTTTTGGCAACTGGGAAAACACACCACAGGATGATCATTCCACTTTCTAAACTCTGGTGATGTCAGCACCCTATAAGTATATCAGGGGAAAGAAAATTCCCCAGTAATGCGAATAGAGCGCTGTGCTAATGCGTCTGTCTGTAGTGTCATAACATAGTTAGGTAGGGGTTTGAATCCAGCAGGTGGCAAGTGTGTGTGAAGGGGGGTAAGTGTGTATGAAAGAAACATCCCTTTTGGCAACTGGGAAAACACACCACAGGATGATCATTCCACTTTCTAGACTCTGATGATGTCAGCACCCTATAAGTATATTGGAGAAAAGGATTCTCTCAGTAATACGAATAGCGCGCCGTGCTAATGCATCCGTCTGTAGTGTCATAACATAGTTAGGTAGGGGTTTAAATCCAGCAGGTGGCAAGTGTGTGTAAAGGGGGGTAAGTGTGTATGAAAGAAACATCCCTTTTGGCAACTGGGAAAACACACCACAGGATGATCATTCCACTTTCTAAACTCTGATGATGTCAGCACCCTATAAGTATATCAGGGGAAAGGAAATTCCCCAGTAATGCGAATAGCGCACTGTGCTAATGTGTCTGTCTCTAGTGTCATAACATAATTAGGTAGGGGTTTGAATCCAGCAGGTGGCAAGTGTGTGTGAAGGGGGGTAAGTGTGTATGATTAATATATCCCTTTTGGCAACTGTGAAAACACACTACAGGATGCACATACCCCTTTCTAAACGATATCACAATTATGTATGGCTTTTGATTACAGACATGCCATGTGTGTGGGTTGTCCCTCACAATAATGCATGACATTGATTACACCGGTTATGGCAATGAACACATGCTGTATGTGTGTGCCAAATACACATATGTACCTGTGACTTTCAATAGTTACCATGTGTGATGCCTGCCACATGTGAATACATGGTATTTGCACAGGGTAACATTATGACCGTGGTCTTCTGTGCAGATGCTGCATGTGGGATGTGTATATACAGTGTGAGATGTAGATGCTATCAGCCTAGTAGTGAGGGATGCACACCTGGTCTGGGGCATAAAGTCTCCACGTTGTTAATGTACAGGAGCTGCATGTTCTCACCTGTTATGGGAGTGGTAAGACAGTATTCCATAGCAATGCAGTGACTGCATGCTAAGAACCATTCAGCTAGGGTGTTGTAGCTACACTTATTCATTAGCATTCATTAATTTGTCGGAATCCCTGGTGAGGGTCTGATGCCAACCAAGGTCAGGGGTCTACCAGCCTGTGTCACTTGCTCAGTGATCCCTTCCATGTTCCCTATCACGTACCCCAGTGAGCGACATCCCACATCAGCTGTGGTGGCATGGACAATGACTGAGTCATGTGTCCATGCATCTGACTGACTTGTATGTTGTTGTTACAGTTTGGCCATGTGTTTCCATCTCATACATGTGATGTACATCAATGGGTAGGGGATAGGGTTGACTGTGTACATGTGGCAGCTGTGACATTACTACATGACACACATATTCCACAACTGTACCATAGAGGTGACTTTGCACATGCTACCGGAGTATTGAGATTACATTCGTGATTGACAGCACATAGGGCCAATGGTGAAAAAGAGACATAGGTCCATAGGTTCGTACAGGGATATCTGCCCAGGGCATGTATCCACCTAGCCAGAATGTGCGTGCCTTTCAACATGCATTGTGAATCTGTCTTGCTATGCCCTTTTCCAAGGTTAGTATACTGTGCCTCTTTCTCACAGTGACACATAAGTGATACCCAGGGTAACCCTACAATGTCACATCCAGTCATTAATATCGCTCTTGAAGATAGTCACTGAGTCAGTCTGCCTAACCTCTATTGGGATAATAATCAGGAATGAAGGGAGCCTCTGAGTTGTGAATGTGCCCCTCCACCATGTCCTATGTATATCACTCCTGAGGTTCAAGTATTTCCAGCATGTATCCTGGTGGGATCTGGATATTCTGAGATGCAGCATGGCCATTACGTGAGGGTATGACCTGGCCTTCTATGTCAGGCACAGATTGCCTATGAAGAGGCAGTATGTCACTGAGTAGAGCTGCTGCTACTTTAACCAGTCAGTATGTGGCATCTGTTTGAGCACTTTGATCCCCTTGTTGAGGTACATATGTGGTAGCCCCAGTTGCTGCAGGTGTCTGGTAAGGTGCATGCCGACAGGTTCATCATAGTCAATTATGGGCATGATGAGGGATGAGTAAAGGGGCACAATGTCCTCCCCTGGCCTACATGTGGATCCCATGATGATGTGGCCCATATAACATGCTTACCTAACCACTTTGTCCATGTTGTTGTCAAATGGTAGAATGCTATCAACCTGTGTACCCCAAGGTCCATAATTCCTTGGTCTGCACTTACTGGATTAACACATATGTGGTACACTGTGGTCACTTAGTGTTTGACAAAGGGGATGACTATACTCTTTCTGTCATTCACGTTGAGGCCATGGCTGTGGCACAAGTCGTGTGTTTGCAAGAGTCCCATTTGGAGGATGCGTGTGTTAGCTGTTGAGTTGATTATGGTGTTCGGTCTGCAGTCACCTGCGACTTGCTGAGCCACAGTACTTCCATGATGGCCTGTACCTATGACAAATATATAATGAACATGACAGCTCCTAGGGCTGTGCCTTGTGGGACACCACTTGTACCAGGTTGGAGGCAGACATGGCTCCAGCAATTCTACCATGTGTGTTCTGCCCTTGAGCCACTGTGCAATACCCATAGTGACATAGGGGTTATTATGTACACTGGTGAGCTTCCCTAGAATGCACAAGTGGGGTATTGTATCCAAGGCTTATGCAAGGTCCAGGTAGGCTGTGTGGACCTCCTACCCCTTGACAGTGGCCTTGGTGACTGTTTCAAACAAAGCAAACAGGTTTGATAGGCAGGATTTGCTATTGACAAAACCAAACTGTGTATGGTGACATGTCTGTAGGTCCACAATATCTAGATATGTGAGGTTCATGATGATCCTTGCCATAGCTTTGCAGACAAAGCTAGTCAGACATATGGGGTAGTAGTGTCCAGGATCCGTGACAGCACCACCTGCATGTTGAGGGACCACTGTTGCTGTATGCCACTCTCTGGCCACATATCGTGTATTAAGGCTGGGATTGAACAGTGGTGTTATGTCTGGGTGTAGGTCTTCTTGTGGTTCATGTAGGACACAGCCTGGGACACTGTCTGGTCCCATTGATGCAGTGTTTATTGCTTTGGGAAGGGCATCTTTTACCTGAGCATCTGTGATGTCAGGGGGGGAAGCACTGTGCTGCGAGACATATGTTCCCTTTTGGTGTGGTGGGGAGAGAAGGCAGCATTGAACCTGTCCACTAGGATGATGGCAATGTCTGTGTGTTTTATATTTTGTGTGACATATTGTATTACCTCTGAGCATATCTGGGTAGTACCACTCAGGTTACTAACATAACTACAGGCAGCCTTGTGATTATCCTCAGTGGCTTGTAGAATCCTCTCTCAAAGATGGCCTTAGACAATCATATGGGTGCCTGTAGTTGTCATCCAATACTCATCAGTGGTGCCTTCACATTTTGGGAGGTTGTTGTATCATGTAGTGGCGCCATCCTTCTATTGTATAGTGTGTTTATGGCTGGTGTCCGCCCAGGACATCTGCCTTTGGAGAATTGGGTCATGCTTTCATATGTGGCTTCATGATCCATGCATTCCTGAATGTGTCCACAGAATGACTCTATACAGGTATCTGCAGTCTGGTCCATATTTTCAACAGGCCTTGGGCCTTTGAAGGTTTCCACATCATTTATGAGGGGTGTGCACTTGCTTGACATGAGCTGTTGACAGGCATGCCGCCCTCCAGACAGGGCAAGGGAGGGTCACAGTCAGCTACCTGTTGGGACGTACCTCCCCGGACCACATGGAAAGAGACACAGAGGAGCTCTTACAGCACCCTCTCAAACTCAGGTCTCCCACACACCCTTCATGCTGACACAGGAGAGTTTAGATTACTCTGCAAACACCATCATACTGGGTGATGCCAGCTACCCAAACATAGACTGTGAACATTACACAAGCCACAATACCCAAGCTCTAAGGTTCCCATTGATCGGACATTCTTTGGCTATGGAACAGGTAACCAACCTTCCCACAAGAGGGGCAGATATAGTAGAGCTGATCTTTACAAACATGAGTACAAACTGCTCACCACTGGGAGTATATCCCTCATTGTTGCAATCAAACCATATACTAATCACACTGGAGTTCTGGATCCCCACATATGCAAACCACCAACACATCGATGTGTGTGTGTGGGAAATGTCCCTATTAGCAACCGTGACAGTATGGTACAGGATGCAGATCCCCCTTTTGAAACAGTGATGATGTCAGGACTGTATAACTATATCACCTGTAGTAAAGTCCTCAAATAATTTGCATAGCGCGCTCTGCTAATGCGTCTTTCTTCAGTGTCATAACATAGTTAGGTAGGGGTTTGAATCCTGCAAAGGGAATGCATGTGTGTTAGTATGAGTGTGGTTTATGTGTGTGCACTATGCTGGGAGGGTTAACTGCCTTTTGCCAACTGGGAGAACACACTACAGGGTGCACATCCCTCCTCCTACACACAGATGATGTCAGCACCCTCTAAGTACAGCATTAGTAAGGATTTCTCCAACTACTGCAAATAGCACACTCTGCTAATGTGTCTGTTTCTACTGTCATTGCACAGTTAGGTATAGGTTTGAATCTTGCAAATGGAAAGTATGTGTTTTACTGTTGGTGGGGTTAGTGTGTGTGCACAATGATGGGGTGGGATGTGGCTTTTGCCACATGGGGCTATGCACTGCAGGGTGGTCATTACCCTTAACAAGCAGTCATGTCCTACCTAGCAGTAATGAACGTGATGCACCTCAGGCAATCAGAGTCCCATACAGCCACATGCTCAGGAGAGGTGGACCTCAGCACTGACATACATGGACATGCTGGAGGGGCATATTCCTAACCGAGAGGCTCCCTTCACTCTGTAATGAGCTCACACTACTGGTTAGGCAGAGTCCCCTTATTGACTCTCTTCCATAGGAATCTGGATGAGTGGATGGAGATCATAGTTGTACCCCAGGTATCACTTCTATGTCGCTGTTAGACAGAGGCAAAGTATACTAAAGTCGGACAAGGGCATAGCAGCATAACTTGTGATTGGGTGGTAAAAGACAAACACATTCTACTAGGCTTACCAATGCCCTAGGGCAAATAGCCTAGTATGAACCTATGAACTGTTCATTCTCAACTGTTTGAGCTCATTACAGAGTGAAGGGAGCCTCTCAGTTGGGAATTTGCCCCTCCAGCATGTCCATGTATGTTCTATTCAGTCGCTTACCGCTTGCTCAGAGGTGACCTTTGCCCAACATACAAGGCCATGTCAAACCCAGATTTGATGAATATGCTTCACCTAAAAAAACCTAGATCCATCAGAGCCACAAGGGCGGGAGACTTAAACCTCGACACGGCTATTAATAGGACATGCTGGAGGGATAGATACATCACCCAAAGACTCCCTATGCTGTGGAACAAAATCACGGTATATGTGAGGCAGAGCACCTCGCTGGCCTTGTTCAAGAGAAATCTTGACCAATGGATGGGAGATCGCAGATATACCCCAGGGATTACCTCCGTGTCACTGCTCGACAGAGGCACAGCAAAATAATGGGTATGGTTCCCCATACTAAAGGGTGGCGTAAGCCACAAAACGATGGGCTAGGCTTGTAAATGCCCTCGGGCAGATAGCCTAGTATGAACCTATGAACATGTGTGTACTGCTATAGTACATCTGCCATATGTTGCATGTGTGTGTGTTGTGGGGATGCACAGGTAATGGCCAGATACTTCTGCACAGGTGACACGCCTGACACATTCTGGGTGTTCATCCATACATACTGGATGTGTGCTGCCATCCAACCCTGTGATGTGGACACACATTACTCAGCCTGGATATACATATCTGAACAACACCACAAGCACAGTACACTACCTTGCTATGTATGCATGTTATTACACAGTTATTCAGTAGTTATGACAGTGATGCTATCCATGCAGCCCACTGGGCCAGTGGAAGCCACAACACACACCGCCAGCACCTTTGCATATGCTTACCACAGACATCCCACATACTGCATGTACTGTGCACACAGTTATCTAACCCAGAACAACTGCACACCACTTATTAATCCTGTCCAGTGGACTACAGATACAGGCATATTGTATAACAATAGTAGGAGGCTACTGCAGCACAGGGCAGATTCACATGACGGGAAGGCATCTGTTGTCTGCAGTGTTAAGATGCTTCATATTCACCAAATGCACAGATATTGCCAACATTGTTGCAGACAGTTTAGGTGCAGGTCCTGCACACGTGTTATTAGTTATCCCAGATGACTGTAACCTCCCTATCCTCTCACATGTCCAGGTGAGAGCCACGCTCATCATTGCAGAACACATATCATCACTGTTACGAAATGGTATCCCTGGATGTGTGCTACATTCACCCCTGGAGGACATAGCACCACATGACAGACTGATATTAATCCCTGGCCATACTACAGGATATGTACCTGAACAGTGCCATACATACACAGTGGTCCCACACCAATGAGGAGGAACCTCTACTGACCCTGGGAACTACTGCATCATATGCACAACTGGCCTTGTGTTCTAAGCTATGGAAGTGTTAGTTATGGCCCACATGTACAACAATATTACATATGTTTATATTTCATGACTATGTACACACAACCTATCTCATGGACATACCTATAGATAGTGAACTATGATACATTTGGAGGTGTCACAGTATACACAGGATTAACCTGCTACTTTGCATTACCTGTGTTTGTGGCAGCTGTTGGTGTCACTGGTGCTGCTTGAAGTTTGCTGCTGCTGCTGCTGGTTTTGCTGCTGGCTGTCTTTATTTCTGTTTTGTTCTCTCTCTGTCTCTCTCTCTGTCGGTTTTGTGCAATGAATGTATTGCATGAGTGTAGTGTGGGTACTCATTGCTTTTGTAGGTATCTGCATAGGTCCATGTGATGGCCTCTGCACCAATTGTAAGGCAGCATTTGCTAATTGCATGCAGCTGGGTGTGTACTGATTGCATGTCTCACTGTGATTTCAGGACACTGCTATAAAAGGGTATGTGAGATAGGCGTTGCCCTTTCAGATTGTAGGGCGTGGACCATGCTGGTATGCTGTTGACAGTGTTTTGTGAGTGTGAAGGTTAGCACATCTACCATGCTTCATGCTGTGTTGTAGATTCAGGTTGCTGCATTTATCTTGCCTGTTCCCTATAGTGAGTGTGTATGCATACTGACACCTACAACTATATGTCATATGTATTGCTATATAAATATATATATATATATATCTGTGTACATATACATACTTTCATATATGTACATTAGTTGACATTATTGGGTACAAGCTAACAATTAGCAGGGCTGTTTCTGTTAACACTACACTAGTATGGGAACCCAGTAATTGGGACTATAAAAGTCTGCATGACATGCTTTGGGTAGTAGACATACTATATTGCCTTTATCTTCATTCCTACTATTACGTGTTCCACTTATTTAGCACTATATTCCTGTATGAGAGTCATGGCTTAGTGGTAGGTCATACAGACTAGTGTTACAATGGTCTTGTGGTAGGGCCTACTAGTATGCTCATATTCTGCTTTTGAGTTGAGTATAGGGCCTATCAATCAAAGTGCTGGAGGCACCTTTAAGCAGTTAAAGGGCTTAGTAGGTCTCACAGGAGCCAGGCTGTGTTGCAGATTCTGGTTGCTGCATATATCTTCACTGTTTCCTGTAGTGAGTGTGTATGGCTACTGAGACCTACAACTATATTTCATATGTATTAATATATATTTATATATATGTATGTGTAGATATACATACCTTCACATATGTACATTACCTTACATTATTATGTACAAGCTAACAGGTAGCAGGGCTGTTTCTGTTCACACTGAACTAGTATGGGAATCCAGTAATTTGGCCATTAAAACTCTGCCTGACATGCTTTGGATAGTACATCTCCTATATTGCCTTTATACTGATTCCTACTATTACATGTTATATTTATTTTAGCACTGTGCTCTTGCAAAGCAGGCATGGCTTAGTGGTAGGTCATACACACTAATGTTACCAAGGTCCTGGGTTCGAGACTGACAGTGGGAATTTTTTTTACTTTGCAAATTTTCAAACTGAGTACAGGACTTGTCAATCAAAGTGCTGAGGCCACCTTTAAGCAGTTAGAAGGGTAAGTAGGTCACACAGGGGTCAGGCTGTGTTGCAGATTCAGGTTGCTGCAATTATGTTCACTGTTTCCTGTAGTGAGTGTGTATGGCTACTGAGACCTACGACTATATTTCATATGTATTAATATATATTTATATATATGTATGTGTAGATATACATACCTTCACATATGTACATTACCTTACATTATTATGTACAAGCTAACAGGTAGCAGGGCTGTTTCTGTTCACACTGAACTAGTATGGGAATCCAGTAATTTGGCCATTAAAACTCTACCTGACATGCTTTAGATAGTACATCTCCTATATTGCCTTTATACTGATTCCTACTATTACATGTTATATTTATTTTAGCAGTGTGTTCTTGTAAAGCAGGCATGGCTTAGTGGTAGGTCATACAGACTAATGTTACCAAGGTCCTGGGTTCGAGACTGACAGTGGGAATTTATTTTTCTTAGCAAACTTTCAAACTGAGTACAGGACCTGTCAATCAAAGTGCCATAAAGGCACTTTTAGGCACTTTAAACCAGGTCTGCGCTCGTTTGCGCGGAGCTCACGCATGCGCACTGGCGGTGAGCTCCGCTAACACAAGCGCACACCCGCCCTAATTTCTTTGAAAGAAAAGAAAAAAAGGTGACAGGAAAGTGGTGAAAAAGGGGTCACAAAGAGGGTAAGACAGTAGGGAAACAAGCGTGGGATTTGCAGGAGGGATGTAGGTAAGGCCCATAGATGCCCATGTCTTTGGCAGCAACAGCTGTGCATTTCCATGTATTTTGGTGAGACATTAGAAACCTTTCACCCCTGAGAGAGGTGTCAGGACAACATTAATAGTTGTTGTAGAGCCAATTGCAATTAACTGTTTCAATGTCAAGCAGACATGTGTGCGACATGGACAGCTATGTATGGGGCGTAATTTTTTTGTGGGTACAGAGTGCCCTTTTTTTTTTTTTTCAGGTGAGAGTGGTATGTCAGGTGAAGGAAGTCGGTATAGCTGGGGAGGTAGGTTGGGTAGGTTAACAGACAAGACAGACAAGACGCATACAGGGGCGGTGTATGACACACGTGGGGGGGTTACACAATTGACAGGGACGGAGGTTGGGATTTCCAAGATGCATGAGCCCACAGATGGCAACAGTGGAACTGATATCCCCACCCATAGGCAGCTGCCACTGTTCCTTCACAGCCCAGGACGGGGCTGTGCTGGGGGCTGTGTAGGCGGGGCAACGGCCGGGGCCGTTAGCTGTGCCACACAAGCCTCGAGCTGGCGTAGGGGCCCAAGAACAGTGTCTTGGATCTCCCTTCGCACCACAGACCGGACACCGCAGAGGGTGAGTGGACGAACCCCTCCGGCCACACTTGCAGAGGGGGGACGGGCCCCATCCCCTGCAGCGCTTCCACCCAAAGGTGGCACAGGGCCACCGGAGGGGGGTCCGGCCTGGGCACTAGTGCCAGGTGCAGTCACCAGCTGAGGTGGGAGAGGTGGGTCCACTGGGACCTGCCTTCTCAAGCGTTCTAGGTTTGTGAGTAGTTATGTTAGTTTGGGTTAGTGGCATTGTATTCCATTCAGATTAGTTGTAACAGCATGCATTGGTATTCCCATCAAACAAACACCCAGATATTAACACCATTGAACAAGGGGCATATCAATATCACATGCATTATTTGAACAGAAATACACAGTCAAACAACATGCAGGGTTGATTAATGGCAACAGGCCATCAGATTTGCAGGTATGAACAGGGCACATGCACGAACAGACATGCATATATTTTTGAAACGGACAAATGTCCATGATTAATGAAATGTTCACATACCATTATTTAGTGGGTGTTGTTATATGGAATTATAGGGTTGGGCAGAGATAGAAAGTGATGACACATTCATATGTTACACATTGATTTACATTTATAATAGGTACACAATTAAGTTGAGGCTGATGTTTCAAAATACATTTTATTTGACTGTCAAGCTACACCTGTTACAAATACATCACTATCCTACTTATTTTGAATTTGATCAGATACATCATCCTGCTACACTTTGATGACAGGACAGGGGACAACTATGGCTGTTTAGTCTGTCAGATAATCATTCATTCTATCTGCAAATTGTTTACTGTGATCATCATATACAGCATTTGGCTAGACATTCCAGATTCTGACACACTGAAATCAGTTTGGTATATTAAGTTGTACTTCCCACATGCATTTAGTTCTGTAGAAACACACTGGGGCTAATATATTCCGGGGTTATTACTACTTTATTTATTCATACATGACCCTTTCTGTCAGTCTCACACTTCCTGCAAATTCACAGTTCAGGTTGCTACTTCTAGGCTTTGTTCACATGTTAGACTAGTGGTGATTCAAACACTTTCCAACAGCCTCACTTCTGTCATGATTCAGCATTTCAACAGCGGATATATCTCACATGTGACTACCTCAGATTCTGAAGCTGTACTCTTGAGACTACTGCAGGTTACAGTATATTTAATTAATGGTGGGACATCTGTATTACAGCACTGTTTAATTCTATCAATTATATTTCCAGTTACACTTGCATACTGATGAACTTGTTGCAGCCATACCTGCAGACTTTCAAATCTTGCTTGCACATTATATTACTTTTAATCAATACACTGCAGTGTTCTGATACATGCTACAGTATAATATTTATTTACAAGTACTGGGTGGGGTTACTAACCTGCACGGTGGCGCATCCGCACCAGCCTATGGGCATGCATCTCGCGATTCATAGAGCGGACACCTGCAGCTGTAATACAAAAGAAGTAATATTGGACTACACATCTCCATGGTATCAGCTAGTTGAAATCCTTACATACATAAGTAAAATGTAACTTACTCAGTAGTGGGGCGTTGGGCATATCCCGGGCCTCCTGGATCCATTCGGACAACTGGTCTTGCTTGAGTCGTTTCAAGTCTGCATGGTGGTGACGGACCTGCTCACCAGTGCGTGGAATGCCAGTAGCACTGGTCAGATCATGAGCCAACTGGTCCCATGCCTCTGCCCTATATGCTCCCCATGAGACCTGGCCCTGCATGAGTTGGGCCTCGTGATGATGGACAAGGAGCCAGACCATGTATCTGGACTCCTCAACGCCCCAACGCTGTGCTCGAAAGCAACGTCCCTCACCTACTCCACTCATTCTGACTGCAGCTCTGATCTACAATCGTTTCTGCTGTGTATTCCCGCCTATGAGGCTTATATATGCCGATTTTCCCGCACATTTCTCTGATTGGCTGTTTTGGAATTGTATCTACTTCACTGAAAATGCTTTATCATGCTCCATTCTGGATTTTATCCCATATATATGCTATTTCTGCATTTCTAGGTATTGCTGTCATGGCTTAGTGGTTTAGTACCTTGACTCTAGTGCATGGTATCCTGGGTTCGAATCTGGCAACTGATTTTTGATTTTCCTGACAGAATTGAGTTGAGACCTGTCAATCAAACATGCCAAAAGCACTTTTAAGCACTTAAAACCAGGTCTGCGCTCGTTTGCGGAGCTAACGACTTGCGCACTGGCAGTTAGCTTGTGGGAGCGCCGTGCAAACGGTGTGCGCTGGGATAAACCTTAATTGGCTAGTGACACACATGTTCAGCTAAGCACAGCTAGTTGCAAACAGTTTCACTCTGTTAAACCGATGCCTAGCAACAGGCACGCAGTTTGCAGCTTTTAAACACTACTCAGCTACGGGCACTCCGTCTCACAGCAGCTTAGCTATCAGTACATTTCTGACTATTTTTGTTATTGTGTTACTTCAGAATATATGCTCCGTTTCATTCCATTTTACAAAAGGGAATACATTTACATGTGTACAATACTGTCTGGGGGCTTTTTAGTGCTTATTTACAAAAAAAAAAAAGGTTGTTGTGGGGGCTCGAACCCTGCCTGCCTACTCTTAGGCCGGCAACTCTACCGCTAAGCTATTACTTCTTGGCTTACTTTGCATATTTAGTTCTTATATCCTTTTCCACTGATTGCTAACTGTGATTGCACTAGTATCACTCCCGCGCACACGGGCGCACACAGTAGCAAACATTTACGGGGTTTAAAAAAAAAAAAAAAGGTTTTAATTTAATTTTATTACATCTCTTCACTTTATACAGTGATGGTCTATCGGGGCATGTGTTGTGTAGTGTGTTTATGCACATTTCCATGGCCTCTCTCGTGGCTGTTTACTTTCAGCCATTCTAGTCTTCCGGGGGCGTGTCCGCTTGCAGGGCTTAGCCTACTGACATGCCCCCTACTCTCTTACACGGACCGTGTAAGAGTTACTAGTGTGATTCAGCATGCCTCATGCGCCTCATGCATATGCATGACATGCTGACATCACACAGTTTCACTGCAGCCTCCGTGTAAGAGTTATAACTCTTACACGGAGGCTTCCTGAATCTGGCCCTAAGTATTAAAATTTACAGTTTTAGCAAATTTAAAAAGAAAAGACAAAAAGAAATCTTTCAGTAAATATTTACAAATATGTTTGTTCTTACAGAGGAAATATAACAGTAAGGCAAGGGAGCTTTGCATAGGTATCTTATGAGAGTTATGATAGGATAGGGTAAGTGGGACAGGAGACATTTAGTGAAGAGGTAGCAAACAGGGAATAGTAAGAAGGAGTAGAGTAAGAGGTAATGAGGTGAAGAGAAAGGTGGGTAAGGAGGGATTTTAGCTTAGTGTGAAGAGTGGGGGGGGTGAGAAAAGATGGGTATAATACTGAGTTATGTAGGGTGAAAGCAAGAACATATCCAGTGGCATGTAAGACTGGAGTGAAGCAAGGTTTTAAAGGAAGAGTGGTTATGGGTGGTACAGATGAGAGGTGGCAGGGAGTTCCAAAGGCATGCTAGAGAAAAGGATAGTCGGTGTTTGCCTGGTGGGCGGGGAGGTTTATGTAATTTGATCAGATTCTAGTTACTGGATCTTAGTAGTTGATCGGGTAGATGCATTTTGAAAGAGGAGGCCAAGGAGGGGCAGAAGGAGGGACTGAAGATCAGTTTGTGAGCATGAGTGAATTGAATGTAGGTAAGATGATTGGACAGCTCTAGCCAATTTAGTTTGTGAAAGGCATTGCAGCGGTGGGTACAGGATTTGTAGCCTGTAGCAAACTTGGAGATTTTATTATAACTGGAAGACAGTTTTGTCTTTAGAGAAGAATGTAGGTTAGGAAGGAGTGGGGCACCATATAAGAGGGTAGGAATGATCAGAATTATAGATTACTTTTATTTCTGAAATGCATATAGATTCTTTTATTTTTGTCAGCTGCTCAATTTAGCAGTACTAATATTTAAAAAAGTGTTCCTTCTTTGACAGGTTCCCAGCTGTATTGTGTGGCTATTTTATACATTTGCATCACATTTTTGGTCCATGTTTTCATAAAATTGTGTTTTTTTGGCAAATTAGTGGCAAATAATTAAAGACTGAAGTTAGAAACTAATGACAGACATTTGAGTTTCAGATTTCACACCTTTCAGAAAATTCATACTAATGTAAGACCTACTATTCTATTATCTTTCTATGTTTATAAGAGCAATATTTAAATTGTCGTTAGTTTTGGGCCTTTGTCCTACTTCTATGTATGGCTCTGTCCATATTTCCTTTGTTCTGAGGTTGAGAGGTATGACAAATATGTCAGGGCCATCACAGCCAGAGACATTTCAAATTGTGACATACTTGTTGCACCCCACTCCCCCATGTAGTGACTCTGGATGTGTCCAAGCAAGGCAAGGAGCAGTTATGCAGTGTAAATGTGCAGAGTATCCCCCATCCAAGGTAGACACAAGTGCTACTTTTATTCTGTCCTTGATTTTGCAGAATGTTCTGGTTTCTGTCATATTTTTAACTGTTGATGTATGCTTATTACTCAGAAAGTGCCTGTTGCTCTGTGTTTAAGTAGCAATGCTTTAATGACCATCAGGTAAGCTTGTCTGAGATTGTAAGATGCAAGTAAGCTTTAATAAACATACTGTTAAATAATTGCTAACATTGAAAGCCTTTCTGTTGTTGCCATGCAGATAATACTTACATAACTAGATAATGTATAAGCCTTGTGTATTGAAATGCATATGACAATATTTGTAATAAAGGACAGGATTACATTATTTTAAGAAGCTCATTATATTTGTTGGAGACTTGCAGTCGTCTTTGCAGGCTTTACCTGTAAACCAAACAGAATGCCAATCTATCATGTGTGGTCCATTATCTGTACAGTAATCCTTTAAGCAATGCATCTTGAGCTTGTTTCTTGTTTGCTTTTCATTTTTTACTTTGATTGTGTTTTCCCCATGAAACAAGTAAGTAGTTGTCAGGCAGCAGGTCTTTTTTGGATAAGAAACATTTTTACAAGTGGGGGTATCACAGAGATTGCTACTTTCAGCATGTTACTTGGTACTTTAATAAAGCTGAATATAAATTAGAATTAGAACTGCAGTGCAAGGAGAAGTGGTTTGAGTTGAGTGCTGCTTGTTTTTCTTATACTTGATTTTGACTGGCATTCCAGTAATGTATTTAAAAAGTAATTTAATTTTTCATGCCTCACAACCTTTATGTTTCCATCTAGATATTAAGTAAGCTGTCATGCAGCCAATGCACTGAAATATTTTTTTCTTCTACACTTCATTTTGTCTTGATTGGACTCTCATAATGACGGTTTGGCACCCAGGACAGCGTATTTAATTAAAGTTACAGTTTTTGTGGTTTTGAGCATAGCTCCTCCCCTTTCTAGTTGGCCGCACCCTTTCACATTGACCCCACCTATTTAGCTGTCTCCTGCAGCCCCACTTTGATTGAAGTCACCAGCCGCCACTGGTACAACATATGCTAACAGCAGCCCCCACCAAATATACTACAGCCTACATGTGACCACAAAGAGGGAAGATGCAATATTCTACTAAAGGTTGAAGCAACAGTGGTGTGAGATGCATTGTATATGACCATATACATCCCCTTGGACCCTTGCTAGATGACCTCAAACCACTTTTCTAATAAACTGCATATGACACCACCAGGTCATGATATTTCACCAACATAGTCTGCTGCAGACCTAGTAAACTATGGAGATTTTTGTTGCATTCTATGGCATTTTCCTATATCTGTATGTTTGTAACAAACATTGTGATAGCTTTTGTTAGATTTTTGATAATAAGCAAACTCTGCAGTTCTTGGTATAGTCTTGGATAATGAAAAGTGAACCTAGGTGAAAACAGCAACAGAAACAAATTTTAGCTATGGAAACAAAAGCAGAAAAAAATCTCTAGAAAAAGTATCCATACATTTTCCACTTGCTTTCTGGAGTAGTCAAAATGTAATAAACAGGTGCTCATTTTTGTGTTGGTATTCCAGAGTAAATAAATCAGCTTTAGCAAAGATGAGTCCAGTAGTTCTGTAATGTTAATTTATTTTAAAGTTCACATAGACAGGGTTTAAGAATAAACCATTTAGGTATCAGAAATAAGCAAATTAACTTTATTGACAGTTTCATCAGTGTAAATACAGTATAATGTATTCATCTGAAATAATTAAACCAAGGAGACATTGTGTGTAATGAGTTTTGCAGTGTCTACCCCAAACGTTTCAAAGAAAAGTTTTTTTTTATAAAAAACTTATACAAAGTCAAGCAGCAGAGCATTTAATTGACCATTATCAAAACAGTATCAAGAAAGTGGAGCAGGAGTGGAAAGCTTCACCTGCAAACTAACATTACTCATTCTCCGCAATGCTACGTTGTGAAATAAGGTTGTATGACTACATTGCAAGCTCCAGCTGCTCTTGTCAGATGTCTACATATGTAAAGTGTTTTATTTACATATGTGTACCCCAAACTTAACTTCTGTGTTATGAAATTAAGTAAGGAAGACTAATTAACATGTCTTGAAAAAACAAATATTAAGTTAATATTTTTCTTTAACATTTAGTCCAATGCTTTTTGAGAAATGTGACATTCTGAATTAAAACAAACTTTATTCAAGCCATCCTGGGGAAAATGGGAAATTCAAATTGTAGGCTATAAAGAGAGTCACAAAATAATCAAAATGGATTAAATACGCAACATTTCCACTTTCTCAGATGGAAGTGACATGTTTCTCTTAACTCTGTTTTCTCTGTTACCCTGTAATATCAATAGTTTGACGCATGTCAATAGATTGATGGTAGTTCTGTTGATCACAAATCCACAGAAAATGAGTAGGCAAAATAACTTTCATCAAAAATCTAACAAAAAATGCAGAGGAGCCCTGCATCCCCACACTCCTCAAACTTAAATAAAACTACTCCAAGGTCATGCAACAGTGGAAAAAGGAAATCTTCTACTATCGCTTGAAATGCTTTCCATTAAACATTTTCAGCCAATTTGTACTTGACCAAACTACGTTCATTAGAGTGACACGTTTCCAAATACCTCACCAATCAGGCCATCAACAACTGTCTCCAACTTCTTGTCCACTTTTTAATGAACAGAAAACACAATTCTTGCATGTTATCTTAACATGTTCAAGTGAGCACTTGAAAATGTAGCCTAGACCTTCATTTATTGTTTTTACTATTTTATAGAAATTACATCAAAATTTTATCAAGCCCTATCAAATAATAATTACTAAATATAGAGTGTTTAGTGCAGACAGTTGTTAATTATTTAGGATAATGTTGATCTAATTCTTATTAGCACTGCTATTTATGAAATTATCTACATACATTTTCTAGCAAATGGTGCATGAAATATGTCACACAAGAGATTCTCTAACTGACACATTTAGCTGATAATACTGAATTACAAAAATGCAAGTGTAATAAATGTGATTGCATGTCAAGATTTTAAATAAATGAACTATGAATTCACTGTGTCAGACTTGTTACATAGTTTATTTTGATCCACAAAATGTCAGAAAAATCTTATGTGTCAGCTTGTTACAATTTACATTGTTTAACATTAAGGTAGTAAACATATTATTTTATACTTTTCTGAAATTCATTCACAAAAATAATATACCCTCATTCTGATCAGTTTAAAGATTTGACTCTTGGGGAAACAAAAGATTACAAATATGGCTCAGACGCTGAATTGACTCTGGCACGTCCTTCAAGAAGAGCTTCTCATCAGAATGCAGTCATGTAAACATATATCCTATTTATAATTCCTTTCTTCTGTTATGCTTTTTAAAAACACTTAAAAAATCTTTCATGATAGAAAATTACTATATGATACATATAGCCATGTGTTGTAATACTTTATATAAGTTGAAAATAGTCCCTTTCCATAATAAAAATAAGTTCTATTTGTTTTATTTTACAATATACTTAATCTTCATCTTCTCTATGGAAGTAAACAAGTCCATGTTGATAGTAGTTTACAAACTCAGTTAGTGATGTTTTGCTCTAAGATTATAAGCATGTCGCACATCCGCATTCCACAACTCGTTCCAGCTCTTCCTTGAAGGAGGATCCATCTGTGCACTGGAATGTATGTTTCCGGCGTTTACTTTTCACAGATCTACAACATGCCCCACTACTGCAAACTCCCTGACATGTCATCTGGGGTACCATGATGCTTGTTGTGCATGTAACCTGTCCATTCTGCTTGTGAACAAAATCTCGAAAAACTTCACCTTGACAAGAAATTTCTAATGGAAAATATGATAAAAAAGATTACAAAATTACAAATAATCTTAGCATCCTTACTATAATCAAATATGCTAAATACGTTAAACAGATTCTCTTGTACAAAATCATATTTACAGAAATGTTCTTGCAGCCGTCTTTGTACTTTCTACACTTAATGTTAAATGATGCTGACAGTTAACTGTAGAGAGAAAAGAAGCTTGACTCTGCTGCAAAGCTATGTATAGTGAAATTTGGGTAGCTTTTATGCTTGTGTCTGCAGCAATTAATTTACATTATACTGTTTCCCTATACCTTTGCTGTCTATGACTTTCTCAGAACATAATCTGCACACTTGTTTTCTTTAGGATAAAAAATATGAATAGAAAAAGAATAATTTTACATGGCACAAGAAAAGGCAACACACTGCATAGCAAAATCAAAACAGTAACCCGTGACCGCTAACTGAGGGGTTCTCCATTTGCAACAAAAATGAAAAATGCAGGATGATTACCTCAGGCATACAGACACAGACAGCAGAAGATGCTAGAATATCTCATGTTTAACTTTGCTGACTTGTTTCTGTCACACTTGCTAAGAGATGATATGGAGGCAAAAGGAGTGGTCATGTACCACCCACTTCACTTCACCAAGTAGTCTGTCTCACATACTCTTTAATAAATATTCTCATTATATATAAAACTAAACCCTGCATGCATCATATTCTGAGAAAGAGTTGGATACATTAAGGCTTCGGATTGTCCACTCTCCATTTTCCAGCTGCAACTTCTTGCACATTATTCCTACTGGAAGCTTCTGTCTCACTCCTTCTTTGATAGCGTGCAATTTCGTAAGCTTGATTAACAGTAAGTACATATCAGCCAGCACAATAATTTCTTATCTCTCTCCCTCTTTCTGAAGAACAATGTGCCATGTAAATAAACCTTCTCTCCTACTTTGTCTTACCTTGTAACTTGTACCTTCAGTATGAAAATGCTTTATTAAAGGACAATAAATGGCTTACCCATCTTCATTAAAAAAATGCTTACCTTTGTCACATGCATCTCCAGTGAAGTTGCTGTGACATTCACACAACACGTCTCCATTATCAGAAATTTTGCACTGTCCATGGACACACTTTACAGACTTGCAGCGGCTCATAGGATCTTCTTTTTTCTCACAGTATTTACCTTTGTAGCCTTCATTGCACTTACAAGTATAACCAGAGCTGGTTGTTGCACACACACCATGTACGCATCTAGAATCAAAACAGACCAGTCATTTTACTGTCGTATCCTCCATTTAGAACCCCATATGCCACAAGACAACATTTCACTGACTTACTGCTTTCTTCATAGGCAGACTGCTCCATTGTAAAACTATATTTTCAATGCATTTTTCTTTTAAAGTAAATATGAGTATTTATTTCCACAGAGGAAGTCAGTTTTTTGCAGTTGCGTGTTCTCATTCTATGAAGTCGCTAGTTGCCATCTTCGTATAACCATATACAATATGTGCTTTTATCACTTATTATACCATATCACAGTACAGGAAGCCAACTAAACTAATTTTAAAGTGTGATTTGATTATTTAATTGTATATGTTAATTGTTTATTGTTCCAGACAAATTATAGCTATGATCTCGTTTATTCCTTGGGATTACATTATATCACTACTTTATTTATTTTATTTTTGATGACAGAAGGTAACAACAACCTTATCTAGTTTGCCATTTTAAGAAAATGTAACATTCTACAACCCTTAGCTCCAGGTTTTATCTTCACAAAAACACACACAGCCACATCTTTTATCACCTCTTACGATACATTACTATAGGAGCCATACCGTATCAACTTCAAAGTTCAGCAGTGAAAGAAAAAGCAAAATGTAAGCAAGAGAAATCCATTATAAAACAAAGCTATGGTACAAGAAGGATGAAGGGAGACACACTATTAAATGCACTTACAAGGGCAGAGTAGACAGAATTACTGGAACCCTCAATCCTTTCATTCAGTTGTAAAAATGATATCACATGCACCATACTGCTACAGTTACCTCTTAGATCAATCATTCATCTAAAAATCAGAAACATAAACGTCTATACTTCCTTCCTAGAAGTCTCTTCATAAAGCATAATAAAATGGTTTAGGTAAAAGGAGCAGGAAACAATGAAACATAACCTGAAAAAAGAAGGAGTGTGTGCTCATCTTAACCCTAGATTGTTTGCATTGCCATTTACCAAGAGGAAGGTGCTACCCTTATGACTTTCTGCAATTCTTAGTTTGGTTCTGTTTTCTTATGACGGTGTTCTGGAACCAACTTTATGTGCCACCAACAGCAACCTCATCTAGGTTGCCTTCCTGTCTTTAACCAACAAAATGTATTAAAAAAAGAAAAAAAAAAAAGATAAGTGATTCCCAAGAAACTAAATCCTGCCAAGGTTCTATACTTTATAATATTATCATCAGTGACATTTATAAGTCATAGCAATTGTAAAGCAAACAGACTCAATAAATATTCAAACAAAAGTTCATCCAACCAGCAAAAGAAAGAAAGAAAGAATGACAGGAGAAACCTTCCTGCTTCCAAAGGATAGTTTTAATTATCCAGGATTATGGGGATTACCTCATCTAACTTCTTACTATGACATAGTCTGACCACATTAGCAATTCTTAGAAAAGAGTACCTAGCAATGCTTAAAAGGACAGGCCCCTGGTGGCACTGAATGTAGAACACTGTTGAGCACAGCCTTGGAATAGATTAATGTATCGTCTGGAGAAAGTACTGTACAGACATGAGAGGATGGCCATGTGGCACCACTTCCCAAATAGCATCAACAGATGCATTCTGGGGGAAAAAGCAGCAGAAGCACAAATAATGCTGATAGAGTGGCATTCAGGATGACTACCAGGGCTTTTCAAGCTTATTGTAAGAGAGAAAAAAGACTGTGATGGCCTCTCTTTACCCCAAGCTAGTAATCAAGGAGGCTCAATCCTCACCACTGACACCAATGAGAAATGATTACTAAAAAAAGGAATGCATTTACATATTATTTTCAAATGCAGCTCTCTGCATCAAACACAATTTTTCCCAAGAGCTCACAGGGAACACCCTCCAGTGGGACTGGATTCTCTGTCTCTCTAGATCCCAAACAAGACTCACTTTGGAGCACTGTGTCCCAGTTCCAAGTAGCTGACACACCCACAACTGGGTATTTGATTTACACACACACACACACACACACACACACACACACACACACACACACACACACACACACTCCTGAAAAAGCCTAGTACAGATTTACTAGTTGTACCCCTTCTGCCCAGAATATGAGGTAACCTCGCTGTCACCAGTAAATTACTGTGAGGCTCTTACAAGAGTATCAAATTAGAATTAGTAAAATCAATACTAACATAAATGGTAGAGTGTAACCAAAGCAGCCAGTATTATCAGAGTGGCCAAAGCATCATTAAAATAAGCACAGGTACTCTCAAGATGTTAAAAGTATTTTCTAAAAGACCAGCAATAATGAAATGTATCAAAACCTTCTATAATAAATAATAAAATAGAAAACATCTTCTCCTTCTTCTTCTTCTTCTTTCAGCTGCTCCAATTAGGGGTCACCACAGCAGATCATCTGTTTCCATTTCTTCCTGTCCTCTGCATCTTGCTCTGTCACACCAACCACCTGCATGTCCTCTCTCACCACATCCATAAACCTTATCTTAGGCCTTCCTCTTTTCCTGTTACCTGGCAGCTTCATCCTTAGCATCTTTTTCCCAATATACTCTGCATCCCTCCTCAGCACATGTCCAACCAATGTAATCTTGCCTCTCTGACTTTGTCTCCAAACCTTCCAACCTGGGCTAATCCTCTAATATACTTATCCCTAATCCTGTCTACCCTCGTCACACCCAGTGCAAATCTTAACATCTTTAACTCTGCCACTTCCAGCTCTGACTCCTGCCTTTTTGTCAACGACACTGTCTCCAACCCATATAACATAGCTGTTCTCACTACCCTCTTGTAGACCTTCACTTTCACTCTTACTGGTACTCGTCTGTCACAAATCACTCCTGACACTCTTCTCCACCCACTCCATCCTGTCTGTACTCTCTTCTTCACCTCTCTTCCACACTCACAATTACCCTGAACTGTTGCTCCCAAGTATTTAAACTCATCCACCTTCACCACCTATACACCCTGCATCCTCACCATTCCTCTATCCTCCCTCTCATTTACACACATATATTCTGTCTTAGTCCTGCTGACCTTCATTCCTCTTCTCTCTGGAGCATATCTCCACCTCTCCAGGGTCTCCTCCACCTGTTCCCTACTCTCACTACAGATCAAAATGTCATCTGCAAACATCATAGCCCACGGGGACTCCTGTCTGATCTCGTCTGTCAACCTGTCCATCACCATTGCAAATAAGGAAGGGCTTAGGGAATATGCGAATACTAAATATCAAAGTACTATACACATCAGAGTTTCAATCACAGTTGAAATATCAATGTACTTCATGACTGTCTAAAGAATAACTTTTCCCTAGCTAACCTAATTAATACAGCAAGGCAAGATAGAATGTTGAGATGCTTTCTTCCATAAGGCAAGGGGATGAGCTTCCAACTAACTGAAGTCAACTAACTGAACTGTGATGACTGTCATAGATTTTTATATTAGGTTCCAAAGAAAACAAAATAAGCCACTGTATGAGTTCTATCCTCTCAGTGCTGGTTATAGAATGACATTACATTTGATCACCTGACTCCAGTACAATACACATTCAGAGCTTTGCTACGATCTGTTGCAGTATTTGAAAATTATAGAACAATTTCAAAAACTTCTACTCTTCCCTTCCAGAATTCTTTGTTTAAACATAAACATTTAATCAGTTATAATAACACTGTTGATACATTTTTAACACAAGCATCTATACAAGTTGTCGCCTCACAACAAGAGATTCTCCCATTCGATTTTCAGCTGGAGTGCCTTCTGTGTGGATTCTGCATGTCCTCCCCATGGTCGAGTGACGTTTAAAGACATGCAGATAAGTGTGTTTGTGAATGGGTGTGCCTTCTTTGAAGGATGGACATCAGTCTGGCAACTCGGCACCATAAAAGTCCACTGCCAATCATTAGCGGACCGGAGTTACACTGTGGCAACCCCTAACCGGGAAAAGCCGAAAGTTTTTACCTGTACAAGTTAAATGTGGGTGAAAGACAAGTGGCACAAAATTATTTACAATACTTTAGCTAACTATGCTGGCATATGTTACACATGCACTGCCCTATTCTCCTTTGTATGGATGGCAACACTTCACATCGTCACAATGGCAATAAGTAAGTGATTTTGAGATATATAGTTTGGAGGCCATATATCCCTTTTAGTCATTGAAAAAAAGTCAGGGAGTCTTTTTAGAGGGTGCAACTCTACAAAGGTAGTAGCAGCAGCACCATGTATGCATATCTACAGTAGTCCAGATTTTTCTGAAAAATCTCCCCCTGATTTATTGCAAATGGAAAGAAAACAGGTACAAGAGATTTTGGACATTGTTCTTTTAGAGATGAAAAAAGACTAGTCTTTAAGCAGAGATGTAGCTAGCATGGGGCAACTGGATCAGCTGCCTCGCAAAATATGTCATGGGGTGCAAATCTAATTATCAGCACTGAGTTTCTCAATGTTGTCACAGCATTTGCCAGCATCTAGAGCTCAATCTTTGATATAGTGCAGTACTGGCATTTAGAAATGAATGCCAGACATAGCAAGCAGCTTGTTACAGAAAAATAACTTTTTTTTTAATCCAAAACTATGAAAGGAGCTCTTTTGTTCCTCATCTAAGAGTTTAAGGTATATAATGGACTTATAAAAAATACAGAATACCAAATAAACTATGAAGTATACCACGGAAGAACCAGGAATCCAGGACGCCAGTTACTATTTAAAAACACTCCAAGTCCCCAGAAATATCCATGGTTCATAGTTTATTTGGTATTCTGTATTTTTTACTAGTCGTTTTTTTGGATGAACCATGGATATTTCTGGGGACTTGGAGTGTTTTTAAATAGTAACTGGCGTCCTGGATTCCTGGTTCTTCCTTGGTATATTTCATAGTTTATTTGGTATTCTGTATTTTTTACTAGTCGTTTTTTTTGGATGAACCATGGATATTTCTGGGGACTTGGAGTGTTTTTAAATAGTAACTGGCGTCCTGGATTCCTGGTTCTTCCTTGGTATACTTCATAGTTTATTTGGTATTCTGTATTTTTTACTAGTCGTTTTTTTGGATGAACCATGGATATTTCTGGGGACTTGGAGTGTTTGTAAATAGTAACTGGCATCCTGGATTCCCGGTTCTTCCTTAGTATACTTCATAGTTTATTTGGTATTCTGTATTTTTTACTAGTCGTTTTTTTGGATGAACCATGGATATTTCTGGGGACTTTGAGTGTTTTTAAATAGTAACTGGCGTCCTGGATTCCTGGTTCTTCCTTGGTATACTTCATAGTTTATTTGGTATTCTGTATTTTTTACTAGTCGTTTTTTTGGATGAACCATGGATATTTCTGGGGATTTGGAGTGTTTTTAAATAGTAACTGGTGTCCTGGATTCCTGGTTCTTCCTTGGTATACTTCATAGTTTATTTGGTTTTCTGTATTTTTTACTAGTCATTTTTTTTGGATGAACCATGGATATTTCTGGGGACTTGGAGTGTTTTTAAATAGTAACTGGCGTCCTAGATTCCTGGTTCTTCCTTGGTATATTTCATAGTTTATTTGGTATTCTGTATTTTTTACTAGTCGTTTTTTTGGATGAACCATGGATATTTCTGGGGACTTGGAGTGTTTGTAAATAGTAACTGGCATCCTGGATTCCTGGTTCTTCCTTGGTATACTTCATAGTTTATTTGGTATTCTGTATTTTTTACTAGTCGTTTTTTTGGATGAACCATGGATATATCTGGGGACTTTGAGTGTTTTTAAATAGTAACTGGCGTCCTGGATTCCTGGTTCTTCCTTAGTATACTTCATAGTTTATTTGGTATTCTGTATTTTTTACTAATCGTTTTTTTTGGATGAACCATGGATATTTCTGGGGACTTGGACTGTTTTTAAATAGTAACTGGCATCCTGGATTCCTGGTTCTTCCTTGGTATACTTCATAGTTTATTTGGTATTCTGTATTTTTTACTAGTCATTTTTTTGGATGAACCATGGATATTTCTGGGGACTTGGAGTGTTTTTAAATAGTAACTGGCGTCCTAGATTCCTGGTTCTTCCTTGGTATACTTCATAGTTTATTTGGTATTCTGTATTTTTTACTAGTCGTTTTTTTGGATGAACCATGGATATTTCTGGGGACTTGGAGTGTTTTTAAATAGTAACTGGTGTCCTGGATTCCTGGTTCTTCCTTGGTATACTTCATAGTTTATTTGGTATTCTGTATTTTTTACTAGTCGTTTTTTTGGATGAACCATGGATATTTCTGGGGACTTGGAGTGTTTTTAAATAGTAACTGGCGTCCTGGATTCCTGGTTCTTCCTTGGTATACTTCATAGTTTATTTGGTATTCTGTATTTTTTACTAGTCGTTTTTTTGGATGAACCATGGATATTTCTGGGGACTTGGAGTGTTTTTAAATAGTAACTGGCGTCCTGGATTCCTGGTTCTTCCTTGGTATACTTCATAGTTTATTTGGTATTCTGTATTTTTTACTAGTCGTTTTTTTGGATGAACCATGGATATTTCTGGGGACTTGGAGTGTTTTTAAATAGTAACTGGCGTCCTGGATTCCTGGTTCTTCCTTGGTATACTACATAATGGACTTAGCTTGCTCCTTAGATGAGGATCACCAGATCAGAAAATGGACCTGTTTTTTCTCCTCATCTCATAGTTGAAGGATACAAAATCAGGGAATAGCACCACTGGCTAGATGGGCAAGTTACAGTACTTTAGGGATACTCTGCTAATGAGTAAGTAATGGTCACATGGGATCATCCCATACCAGCAGCTAAGATGGTAATTTAAAAAAAAAAACAGATATTATGGTTCAACCGAAAAGAACAAAAGCAGTGTTGAATACTGAAATTGCTGTACCTAGTAATCTAACAGATGATTTTTTTCTAAATCTCTGTTCTATGATGTTGTTTTTAAAATGGCATGTATTATCACCTCAACTCAGCGCGCTATGCATTTCTGCTGTTAGGTAACACAACTGTCTTCTGCCTAAGATAAGTCAGCAATCCAATGAACACTCGGCCTCACTTCCCATCCCCATGACAAATAACCTGTGCTTTCCAGTACACACATGCCACTGACATGGCAAAACAATAATGATGAAACTAGATTTCAATCCATTTTTCTCTTATAGTCTGTGCTGCCCATTAAGGAAAAAAAATAAAGGGCCTTCTCCCTTCAACAGTTAAAAATGTAGCCTCTCAGCAGTGATGTAATGTTTTAAAAGTTAAAATTAATGAACTGATAATATTAGATGTAAATTCAAATTAATCTATGAAATTTAATCCTGAATGAAAGATTCAGTATAGAAAACACTGAGTTAATTGCATGATGTTCCTTGATCAGCCTAGTTCAGACATATATTTTACAACTTACTTGTTATCAAGACAGGGGTCATCAACTGCTACATCACACAGCTGTCCAGTCCATCCAGGGTCACATTCACAGATGATTTCTGACTGATCTGTAATATGGCAAGCTCCATGCTGGCAAACACTGCAAGACCTACATCCAGGCATAATACCAAATGCAGGTTGGGATAACACACTGAAGTCCTGCAGCTCATTGTTAATGCGAACATCATGAATACATCCATGGAAACCAGTAAGTGCTCTTTCTGATCTTTGACGCATCCCTGTCAGTTTTCTTGATGATGGCACTCCTAAAGTAATGACAAAAAATGTGTGTGTGTATAGCTCAGTTGATACATACATATGCAAAGACAAACAAATTGGCAGGTACACAGATACACAGATATACTGACCGATAAGTGTGTACATTTTAAAGCTACATGATACATGGCTGTCTGTATTTCTTTGCTAAAAAGCTACTTTGAAAAACTTTATGATGGTGCAAACATACTTTGGGTTTAGTATAACTTTCAGCTTTTCAGCAAACTTTATAATAATTATAATAATAATAATATTAAAATAATAATAGTTAATGTTCTGTTGAATAACCAGATAATACGAAACAATCAAAATACAGTCCATGAGCAAAAATGTAGGCCTCATTCTTTGCCAAATTCACAACAGTTACAAGAGTAGTATCAGAGGTATATTACTTATGGGGAAAAAATGTACAGTGAGTACTGCAAACATTTTTTCTAATTTGCTTAGGGTAAAATAATGTGGTATGAGCAGATGCAAACACCTAGAAGAGACAGTGTGGAGATTTGGTGAAGGGCAGACATAGGAAGGTTTTTAGGGTGCTGGTGAGCACCATGACATATGGTGTCATAGGCAGAATAGAGTATTGGATCTATATGAGCCTGTGACATCTGCTACATGACAAGTAGCTCAGGGACTGACAGTAGGAAACATAACATATTATAGCCTGAAGGAGAAGTGAATAGATAATTCTCAGCAGTCAGGAACCAGTGGATGAGTGACTACACGAGCCTGAAGAGTAACACAGTCACAAGAAAAGCAGTAAGGGAATACAGTGATGGAGCAGGAGTAACCGAAAGGGACAGAGGGCTATGGGAAATAGAGTATCGGCCAGTGAGAAGAAGGACTGAGGCAGTATGAGCCATGAAAGACTTAGGGAAGATATCATTACTCAGCTGGGGGAGGATGGTAAATCAGGGCAACAATGTTCAGACTACTTCAAAAATAATGGACATAAATTAATGGTGGGAATGGGGGATTATAGTGAAGACTGTGAAAAGAAGCCAGACGATCCTACCTGTGGAATTAAGGAACGGATCCTACAACACAGAGCAATCAAACTGACTTATGGACAATTTGCTAATATTTTAAAGTTCCCTTTCATACCCAGTGTCCCTTAAATGGAAAATGTTTGCGTAGAAGTGTTTGCGTTATTTGTTTCTGCTTCCTTTAGCATCCTTGCAAGCAGCAAAATGAAGCAACCCTAATGCTGGTGTTGTTTGACTCATCCCTCAGCACAGATGTGGGTCCACATAATTTGGGATTCTCCTGAACTTTTGGACTTCTGGTCAACATTCTGGTGGGAGGTGGACAAGGTTTAAGCTACAAAAGACACTGAGCGAAATATACTTAGCATTGTTTGGATTACCACCCATGACCAGATAGTCATGCCTTCTTGGTATAATGACTTTAGCAGCCAAAAAAAAACGTAACAAGGCTGTGGAGAAGAACTTCTGCTCTGCAAATGGATCAGTTTTGGCAAGTGTTGGAAGACATTTATCATGCAGAGCTGGGAACTGCTCAACATAAGAGCAAGAAATCCTAATTTGTCTCCCAGTGGTCATTATGCCCTATAAGTAACCACAGTTACTCATTAACTTATTTCAAGTTGCAAATGGCATCAAAATGAATTTATATAGAGCAGCTAAGACAATGTTTAAAAATAATCAAATAATGAGGGCTGTTCATGAGCCTTTATGGAAAATTTGCCTACCATGCTAACATTTTCCCTTTTGGGATGAAATGAACCCAACCAGTACTAAATAAAAAAGAAAGATAAGGAAATATCACAGTGAGGCACTTATCTGAACCACAGCTTGCTATCCAGCACCAAAGAAAGGAATTCTGGGTAAGTGTGTCCATATGTCACTTTTATGTCCTACACCTTGCGTAGGGAGCATGCGTGCGAGTACAGCACCTATATGTACTAAAAGCTTTAGTATCCTTGCCAGACACTGGGCTATCCTTGGCAGGAGATCCTTTAGGTTATGAATACTGCAACAGTGATATGGAAGGACACAGGACCAGATTCAATAAAGCCTACACTAAGTGTACACTGTTATGAGGAACAGATCACATAGACATGGTTCATAAAACCAAATATAATGCACACTTTCTTCCTCCTAATTTTAGTTTTCCTACTGATATTCTTACAGCTTTAAATACTGACAGGGTTTCATAAAGGTTACTACAAATTGTAGCCTATATGTACACTTAGTGTAATCTTTCCAAGTGACTAGAATCGTGCACAGACCCCCACAAAAGGGACTTCTACTACCAGCGTTTTAGATTATAAAGCCATTTGGTAAACGACTTTTTTGATGCTGTAATATAGATCGAAGTTTTCTGTTAGTAAAGTCATACTATATATTTTTTACTTTAAGTTCTGCTGCTGAAAACGGGATTTGCCAGGTCAGACTGTCACAGTAAAGAAAGGCAAAGAAATGCAAACAGTAAACCTTTACTCAGTGAACTACAAGTTCTATAAAGTCGTTCATCATGTTTGTATTCCACAGATATTTTCTGTAATCATGGTCATGCATTAAGCAATAAAATAAACATTGACATTTGTTTAATTAGTAAAATGAAGGATTAGGACAAAAATGGAAAACAAGCATTCTTGTAGTGGGAAGCCAATTCGGCAACACATGGCCAACCAGTCAATTGCATATGGGAGGACCTTCCACCGACCCAGGCAATTACAGACCCGTAAGTCTGACCAGCCTCAAATGCAAAGCCATGGAAAGACATATCATGGAATTAAACAGTCAGGACACAGGGAACCTCTAAACACTGGATCTGTCACAGCTGAGATTTGTCAAGGCCAGGTCATGCTTACTCACCCTGGTGGATATTTTTTGAAAAAAGTCACCAAAGCAATGGATGAAGGGAAAACAGTACACAAAGCATACCTATGCCTGGCCAAAGCTTTTAACACAATTCCCCAGGCAGGCATAGCAGAAAAGCTAAACTGGGAATAAATCCTTCTGTCACCCACTAAATTGCCGACTGGCTCACAGATAGGATGCAGATAATCAAAATAGGGGAGCTTACCTCCACAAAGAGACCAGTCACCAGTGGAGTCCCCCAATGTTCTGTGTTGGGATGTCTCCTTTTTGAAATCTACTTTTCTGAAGTAAAAGACAATATCAAACAGCTTTTGCTGATTAAGTTTGCAGATGACTGCAAGCTTGGAGCATTCACTAAATACTCAAATGACTTACCAATCCTGTAGGAAGGTTTCTCCCAAATAAATAACTGGTACCAAAATCATGGACTGAAACTAAATGCCAAAAAATGCATTACTGTATCCTTTGGGAAGTCATCTACCATACTGACACTATGCCTCTAAGAGTTGACCTAGTTGTTCAGGAGTTTGGAACGTATGTGGACATTAACTTAACTTTTGACCAACATGTCTATTGTTGTAAGAATGTTCTTCTATATTGCACAACTTATAAACAAACAAATTGTGTCTAGATTTAGGAGCATCATTGGCTCCTTCTACTCAGCCCTCATTAGGCCAATCATTGATATTATGTCCCATTTGGCAAATATCTGTCCAGACACATGCAACAACTGGAACACCCACCACATATCTCACTAAAAGAATACAAAGCCTACACAACATGTCCTACATGGACCAACTCAAAGCCCTGTCACCATACTCAGAATCCTGCAGACTGCTAAAAGATGACCTGTGTCTGGTACACATGGCATCCTCTGACCCATTACTGATGGATTTATTGCACATCAGCAAGTCAAATGGCAGCAGAAATACTTTGTCGATGGATCTAAACCTCTTCTGCAACATTAACAGAATGGTTTGGAGGGACAGATATATTTTGCAGAAGATACCACTGCTGTAGAACAGACTCTCTCCCTATCCACATACAACAAAGCTTATCCCTATCTGTATTCAAGTGAAACTTAAAAATATGGATGGGAAACAGACAATTTACCCCAAAACTGTCCCCTGTACTACTAATGGACAGAAGCAGTTCCTAAATGATTTATCACATGTATGGGTCCCCTCAAATTATCTATGGTATAATTCCAGGTATCATTAGGGATAATATATAATTATTGACCATGAGATGGGCAAGACCAATCTATAACCAAATGGGATAGGTTACTTAGAACAAAAAGGGAAGCTGGCTAGGCTTAAAATGGCCTTCAAGGGCAGCTAGCCTAGTACTGACCTAGAAACTTGTAAAGGGGTGTTGCGTCATTTCACATATTCTCTAGTTATATAAATAAAGTCTTTAACTCTGTGGCTGTAGACCCTGTGAGAGAAGGGCACATCCGTTTCCTAAAATTGTGTGATTCTGAATCTAGAATGCACTAAAAGTCTGTGATCATTTGCTTGAAATCGAATCATATTTTCTGACTGGTTTTACGAATAATGCTTTGCTGCTTCTTTCTTCAGCTGTTCTCTGCATGATGTAAGTAATAACTCATTCATTCATAATATTTTTAATGAACTGTTGCATCTGATAATTTTTTTTCTTTTCATCTGCATAAAGTATTTTATACTTAAGGCTTTTCTTATAACTTGATATTTATTTTTGTTGTTGTTGCTGTCCCCTCACACACTGAAATCAAGCATAGCAATCTGACAGTCATTTGTGTCATTTTTTTCCTACGGGGTATAAATGGGGTGGTAGACCCCTAATGGCTCACACTATGAGCTTTTTAAATGAGTTTCCAAATGCCCTTCCCATTGTTATTTAGGATGCAGCTGTGGCTGTACCCCCACTCTCTCACCCATTGGCATGTTATGTCACTTATATAAATTTAGGCAGGGTAAACTCACATGCCCTCCACATAAAAAGGCAAGCTGAGCACTGGCACTCATCATTTCTTCCAGTCTTAAACAGTTCGGACTGTTACATCAACCAGGTCATTAAAACTGCAGAGAATCCCACTCCATACCATTATCTTAGTATTCAGATTACCATTTTCACATGTTGAAAATGACCACATTTTTTAATCTTCAAGGAATATTAGTCACTGAAAAAGATAAACATCTGGAAGAATCATTGAGGCATGCTGCCCACACACACAAAACAGTTATACTAAGAGCACAAAATGTAAACTTTTTTTGCCTTTTTACATTTGAATTAAAAAATGTTAGTTTACCTCCGATATAAAGAGGTGTATTTAGGCCAAGAATGGGCTGTTTTTGCAGTTTTCCTAGGCTCTTTGGGATTCCTTTATCCACAACAAGAGTAAGTGTCTGGTTCAGCATTACCAACTCCACTGTGTGAAACTGCCCATCATTGATGGTCTCAGTGCTGAAAAAACACAAGTAAGATAGGGAAGGTTATTAGGGGTAACACCACAATTGCACATTATATAAAAATAGACATCTCAAACTGAGAGAACACCACAGTTACACATTTTATAAAAAAGCATCTTCTCTTTAGATGGGAACCTTATGAGACAGTGTGAAAGGCTGGTGTGCCAAAATTAGGGGATAATGTAACTTTTAGTACTTCTTTATGTTTTGGTAATAGAACTGATAAGCAGTGGAAAGAATTATGAAAGTCCACAAAATTCGTGGCTCGTGTTCTATGCAATTAAATACACCAGATGATTCCAGACTAGAGCAGGGAGTAGAATTTGGTATAATTATACTTAGCAGCTTGATATTCTTAGGATTTCCGAAACCACATAGAACAACATGATTAAGTTCAAACCAGAATATGTTTAAAGTCAGGGTGTACCTGAGGTGTGAAAGTTTAGACTGGTAATTGGACAATATTAGGTATCAATTTAATAATTACAAATAATTACAAGTGTACACGCATTAATGAAGTAAATTAATAAGTAATTATAAACAAAGCCACTGCAAAGTTGTATATAAGAAATTAAAAACTATAAATAGATACATAGAGAGATAAATAGAGACTGCTGAATCTGGAGTGTATTTCAATGGAAGTAAATTCATTCACAGTTAATTCTTTATGCAAGGCATGCCAGAGTATTCTTCTTCTGCAGCCATTTACAGTTTGGGAAACTGATATGCAAACTGTAATTTCTCGGTCATACAGTTACCAGCTGTATATGTTTCAGCCATCCAGCCTTTTATTTTCTTAACTATCTGTTCTGCTGAGGCCATCAATGCTGAGAAGCTGGACAGATTGAACAAGACTCCCCTATGTCCAGTAACATTCCCCAGCTCATTGTGCAGGACACCAGCACCTAGGAATAGCTGTCCCAAGGCTTCCTCTCAATTTGCTTGCCTGGTACATACCTCTCAACTGTCTAGAATTTTGCAGAATGTTCCTGATTTTATATAATAATTTTTCCCCTATCCATCATAAATATTAGATTTTTTGATAAATCGATAAGGATTATAGTCAGTCGACAATGCCAGACATTAGAGTTTTGAATTTTGTATTTTTCAGAAAGCTCATGTTAACGGTTTTATTAACTTTTTACTGCTACACTTGGTTTAGCAAATTATGGAAAACAATAACTTCATACCTGAGCCTAAAATAGAGTTTCCACATTTATTTGGTTGTGATACAAAACAATGAGTTATCTTTTATATATTTTTGATGCTCTAAGCACTTAATACACTGCTGTGATGCACAGCATACAGTACAATACTATGTATGAGGATGCATAGTGTCACACTGTTGTGCACGCTCACAGTACCATGCAAACAGCTGATGCACTACTGTAAAACAGAACACTCAGTGCACTACTGTACAGTGGGTTACACAGTGGTACACTGCTTTGAACATTTAGAGAAAGAACCATGCTCCAAGTGCACTACTGTAAGAGAGTACACAGTGTGCCACTGTACAGTGGGTTACACAGTGGTATACTGCTGTTGACACTTAGAGAACCATTCTTCAAGTGCACTGCTTTAGGACAGAGTACACAGTGTGCCACTGTACAGTGGGTTACACAGTGGCATACCACTGTGGATACTTAGGGAACCATGCTCCAAGTGCACTACTGCAAGACAGTACACAGTGTGCCACTGTACAGTGAGTTACACAGTGGTATACTTCTGTGGACACTTAGAGAACCATGCTCCAAGTGCACTGCTGTAAGAGAGTACACTGCACAGTGGGTTACTAAGCAGTATACCACTGTGGACGGACACTTAGAGAACCATGCTCCAAGTGCACTGCTGTAAGAGAGTACACAGTGTGCCAGTGTACAGTGGGTTACATAGTGGCACACTGCTTTGAACATTTAAAGAAAGAACCATTCTCCAAGTGCACTGCTGTAAGACAGAGTGCGGAGTGACACTGTGCCACTGTACAGTGGGCTAGACAGTGGTATACTGCTGTGGACACTTAGAGAAACATGCTTCAAGTGCACTGCCATAAGACAGAGTATACAGTGTGCCACTGTAAACAGGATGTACAGTGTTATACATCTTATGGTAAAAAGCCTTTAGTAGCTAATGCAGTATTCTAAGACACAGCATATAGCTATATTATATTGCTTTGCCCATTTACAGTGCTGTGCCTGAAGCACCAAGAGCATTACTGTAAGACAGAACATGATATGATGCACAGTACAGCATTCTACACAATGTTACATTTTTGTGCAACACTCAGTACTATGCTCCAAGTAGCAACTGTGCTACTGAAAGAAACAACACACAGTGCAACACAGTACACTGGAATGCAGAGTTCTACTGCTGTGCACACTTACAGTACTGTTGTAAGACAGAGCAGAAAGTGCACTGTTTTGCTGTTTATTGTACAATGTTACACTGCTGTGAGCAATTAAAGAACCATGCCCCAAGTAAAGTAAGTAAGACAGAGTACATAGTGCATTGATGTATAGCAGGATGCAAACTGTTACATTGCTGGGCACACTTACAGTATTTTTCCCCAGACAACTAGTACAACATGCATCACTGTACAACAGGATGCAGCTTGATACACTGCTCTGCACACTTACAGTACCATGCTCCAAGCAGTCAGTTCAAGACTGAAAGATAGTGGTACACACAACTACGCTATACTGTAGAACAGGATACATTGTACACTGCTCTTCATATGCAAAGTGCTGTGATCTAAGTACCTATCTCACTGCTGTAAGGCAGAACACACAATGCAAAACTATAATGTTGGTCAAAATATACCATTTCCCAAGCTCCTAGTGCAGGACTGTTAGGGCACACAGTGCAGCACTGCACAATTAGACACTTAGTGTTACATGGTTATAGACACTTACAGTACCATGACACATGCAAAACTGTAAGAAAAGGTACAGGTCATTCTATTAACATGTACTGCAAGTTAAATATAACCTTGCAGTAGGACAGAAGGCACTGTGTTCCTTTACAGTGTACTCTATGTAGTACAAACCCCATGATGCCTTGTGCAATACTGTAAGACAGAGCACAAAGGGCTGTACTATTGTTTTTCTAGGCAATATGTACCCTATGATAAGTACTGTTGTTCTATAGAACATACAGGGTTGTACTGTTGTGTACCATATTGTACAGGCTAGGTCCCATGAGTCCACAGTACCTACTACTATATATGATGCATTGTACTGAAATGCTGTGTGCCCAGTTTCCCTCTACATCAACTTTACAATTATAGATCAATGAAGGATGCATAGAGCTGCCCTGTTGTATCCCCTCTACCCATCCTGCACTGAAGCATCACCCATATGGCAGTTATCACAGAGGATTAAAGCTATGAAGTGTTTGCAACTAGTTTACATTATTCCAGTTTTTGATTACTTCATCCTATATTTGCTTCCTGTATGATTTTGAGCAAGTCACTTAGACAATGCTCCAAGTTAATTGGGGAATTGTCTTAGACTTCTCAGTGGTCTCCTGAAACCCAAGGCTTATAATAACCTTTGAATTCAGACACCCACAGGCACTGGACTTATTACCAACACCACTCACTGTGCTCTTTGGAAATGACTGGAGTGCAGCCTGACTCCATGATATAGAGGTATAAATCACTATGGACCCCAGATGATCCAAGTTTAAATAACAATTCAGGTGCTGATAGAGTCAAGTGGGAAGAATAGAAGTGAGTTTCCAATGCTAGTTCACCTATACTGAGTGGAAAGGGGTGTTATAGGTCAGCCAGTTTTATCACCAGGAAGTAAAAGCTTGTGGACAGCACAATGGGAAAAAAACTGAAGAAATTGGTTTGGGATGGTCACCTTCATTGGACAGTGTGTTTGGAAGCACATACATGTACATGTACATGCAAATGGAGAGTGTAGCAGACCCTGCTAGTGATATTATCCATGTCAGCTTCCAAGGGGCATGAATAAGGCCTCATAGTCTCCAGTGCTACACATAGGCATCAGCACAAACAACCTCCATGGCTCCTGTATAATGGCTCCATCTAATAATCCCTCACCTCTAGGATGGAAATCCTCCAAATGGGGAAATAGACAGGTTCAACTGTAGTGGGAGGGGCTTTGCTGATCAGTAGGAATATAGGAGAACCACAGAAAAATGAATAGAGTGCTGTGCTACTTCTCTGTGCACCAATCACATCAAACCATTACACACAGAATACCAAGATGCAGGCATGTAATTCTATTTTAGAATCACATCTTTTAGCACCGGACCTGAGTTTCTGCACTATGTATTTATACAGTGTGTATGTTTTGTCTGAAAGGGGCAGCCCACTCTTATTTCTGTTTTGCCAGTAAAAGACAGTGGGCCCGATTCCAAAAGACTTGCTCTCAGTGTAACTTACTGCAGTACAAGCCTGTCCTGATTCTGATGGACTTATTCTTGCTGTAAGTGGCTTGCTTCAGTGTTAGGCCTATCTATAAATAGGCTAACAACAGGGAACCAATTCCAAAAAACCAGCTCTCGGAGTAGGTCACTTACTCTGAGAGCAAGTCTTTTGGAAATCAGTTCCAGTGGATTTAAACTGACTGACATTCCAGTAATGTATGTAATTAAGAAATGTGAAATAATATATGCCCTCAACTGCAAATTAATGTTGTTATTAGCATATACTAGGAACTTTTCTTAATAAATCTTACACTGAAAAATCACTAAATCCCACAAAACCTATACTTTAGAAATGCTTGTGGTACCCCACTTTGTATTCATGCTATGTATACCTTCTCCTTGTCCGTCACATGTCTGACACAGACTTCCTGCAAATAATGGCATGTAAGCTTATCTTAAATCACATAAATTTATAAATTAACTGAAACTTTACAGTAGTGTAACAGGACTAAGAGTACAAAATTCTTTCTTCTTGCCTTTGTGTCAGCTGGTGCTATTTGAATCTTTATCAGTGGCCAGAATTACATAAACAAAAATGTCTCAAACACTAAACTGTGACTATGTATCCCGCGGTGGTGGTGCTGCGATAGCGTTGTCGCCTAACAGTAAGATGCTGTCTAGTTCGATTCTCAGCTAGAGCGTCTTCTGCGTGGAGACATGCATGAATGGGAGTATCTTCGTTGAAGGTTGTGCATCAGGGCTGGTAACTCAGCACGTAAAAATCAACTACCAATCATTAGCGCACCGGAGTTCCACTGTGGCGACCCCTAACCGGGAAAAGCCGAAAGAAGACTACTTACTACTATACTGTGACTATGTATATATGTTTCTGTATGTGGCAATATACATTAGTTGTGACTAGATCACATTCACTGAAAATAAAACCAGGAAAGCGGTCATCTGAATGTTGCAAAATGTTTGGTACTTAGCATTTTTAAATGTCTGTAATCCCCACATATACCGTTTCAGCTGAAGATCAGTATACAGAATACACACACACACATATACACATATACACACAAACACACACACACAGAAAAAAAAGAAAGTCTTTGGTTTTGCTTATTATTTTAATGTGGACACGTGAAAATTCAAAAGGAACTAATTTTTGGATTCCACTTTCTACAGTAATTCTAATCTTCTTTGTCTATCAAGCAGCATGTTAATCCCATTTCTGATGTCCCACCTGTATTAATATGAGATTACAATGCCATTTTGAAAAGGGCATTATACTCAGTTGCTACATTCCTCCAGCTGTACCTTCTGCTGCACGCCAGTATAAACCCATTAATCTTATGGTAATGAGCTGTCCCTCCTAATGCACAACTCAGACCTGATCAATACAGAAGGCCGCAGAATATTTCTAACTAGTGTCGCACACTGTCACTTGCAGCTTTGGTGCAGACAGCAATCTATAAACCTATCTGATGCCAGAAATGACTCTTGACAGCAAACGATTTTGTAGTTGACATCCAAGGGCAAAAGTCCACCAATATGTCACCTTGCATACTATATATGCAAAATGTGCTTTGTAGTATGGAAATAAGCTTATTACCCTGATTAACTGTGTGCAGTACAGATTGTTGAAGAGAAAATGTTCACTTCTCAGAAAATGCAACATACTCTGAACTGTACCATTGAAAATGTTTTTATAGAGAAAAAATTAAATTACAAATCAATTGTAAAAATCATATTCTATTTTCATAATTTATTGTTAAAGATCACTTTCGTAGGTCTGTGTACAAGAACCCTAAAAACTACCTATAAACTATTATTGTATAATTAGTTAGTATTGTTATTACATATAATTTTGAATAAAGTGGAAAAAAGAGAACAAGAAAAAGAAAAAATAATAAGAAAAAATGTATGATGATGGAAAACAAAATATACAAAATTTATATAAATATATAAATTAAAACTTATTTAACATGGTATTTAAAACCAACTGGTAAAATAAAATAAAATAAAATTAGTCATGTAAACAATGTGGCAATTTTCTAAGTTCCAGTACACTTTTAATTGAACAGTCGTAGTTTAGTCGAGGCTTCCTAAAATAGTTCAGCTTTAATTGCTACATGAGTTCATGTTTCTCCAGAATATTCAGGATGTCTCCTTCAAGATCACCCATGACCATGCAATCCAGGATCTGGAACTTAAAACCTGTATATCTTTTATGAAGAGAAAGGTGTTTGGCTAGTGCATTATTTTTTACATCCAGAGCAGATTTCTGACAGATGACATGAAATCCTACGCTTAAGTTTATTTTCAGTCTTGGCCACATAGAATGCATCACATTCATTGCACTGTGCCTTGTAAATTACTTTTGTAGTGTTACAGTCACCCCCTGCACTGGTCTTAATGAATTTCTTTAAATAAGGGCAATAAAAACTATCACCTTGCTGTATAAATATACAAAATGTACAATTAGTTTCACATCTTTTAGTGTTTCTCTCATATGGTCTAGGTTTAAATTCAACAAAACTTCTAATGTTCTTGTCTTCCTATAAACAAAGGATGGGGCTTCACCTAAGATATTAATCAGAAAAGGGTTTCCATCACATACACTTGTTTATTATACAGAGTGCCCAGAACAAATATAACCACAAACATTATTTAACTGACAGCAATGAAGAATAATTTTACTTCTTATCCATGGTAACTAAAGGTACCACCACAACTTTAGCCAAGTAGTGTGCAAGGTTCTAACCAATGCATCAGAAATACTTCTGGGCCTGATCTTTACGCTTGAAATTAAAGGAGTTAGCTTTATATATACCATTTGGTAAAGACTTATTTATTCTTCCTTTGTTTTGGTTCCCTTCCTGCTGTTTGCTATCTGCCAAGTCCTGGGGTCTGCGTTTATTCTCAAGAGTCTTCAGAATCCATTGATACTTGACTGGCACTTCCATGGACAGCTCCCCATAGGATGTTGATAATAGTATGCAATCTTTGGGGTGCTGGAAAAGAGGAGATGAGGGTAACTCAGTATACCTTAGCTCTGAGGTAATGCCATCATGAGGTATTTTGTCTGTTTGGACCAGTCTTGCAAAAGGGTCATCATGCAATGACATAAGAGCAGAATTTGTCTGCAGGGGATCTGTTGGTATGTTAGTCAACCCATGCAGTAAGAAAATAGTCCTTAGTCTCCATTGAGGAATTTCTTCTCTACCCTGAGGATAGACAATGGAAACTTTCAAAAATCCACGTTCCAAATTGCCCCCTACCCCAGCAGACTCCTCTGAGACTGGGTCTGCTAAATGTACCCAAGTATTTTAGGTCACAGTCAGGGGTCTGTCCACGGAACACAAAAAATGTGTTGTGGTTTTGGGATGAGCACATATGACTACAAAAGTGATTGTGTTTTGGTATTGACTAATTACTGGAGCCAATAAACTCATGACAAGCTCTATATTCTCAACAACTTGACATTCTTCACTTGTACCTGACATTATAAAAAAAAACACAATATATACACAAGTATATACACTGTTGGAAACTGCTGGTGTGTGATCCCCAAACAATCTAGGAATACATCGCTGATTGATAAGTATATTTACTTTGCATTTTAACCTTTCAGAGTTCTGCATTGTATTCATTTGGCCTGACTGAACTATTTTGTAGCCTGACTGAAATATTGTATATATTTTCTGGCATTGTTTTCTGCTTCTCATCTGTCCTGAAACTCCCCCCTATTCCTGAGGTGGAGTTTATAAAACTGTTCTAACAGCTTAGTGTTATCTGAGAGCTTCAAGGCTTGCTGATTTAAAAATAGTTTCTGTTGTAAATTCCTTTATACACTGTTGGAAACTGCTGGTGTGTGATCCCTAAACAATCTGGGAATATATCGCTGATTGATAAGTATATTTTCTTTGCATTTTAACCTTTCAGCATTCTGCATTGTATTAATTTGGCCTGACTGAACTATTTTATAGACTAAGCAACAACACGGACCAAACGAGCAAAATAAGTAAAATAACGGCTCCGGTGCACAAATAAATAATCCAGAAAGCTTTATTCTAAATGAAAAGTGAAGCACTTTTCGTCTACCCTGCCAGTTTGGTAGACTTCATCAGAGAAATCATCTGAAGTGAGATTGTCATTTATTTTTAATGGCACTAGTAATATGTATACCAGAAAGAGCTAAACAGCCTATAATTGCAAAGTACCTTGCAAAGGTAAGGGAAAACAGCTCTTGTACTTTATAAAAAAAAAACACCTAAACAGGCATGTCCAAGGATCAGCTTCCAGTGATTTCTCCTGTCCACCTGGTGAATCTGGGCATACTGGGGCAATGCAGCAACAGTGTCATGTAAACAGAGAACCCTCTACTCCTACCAACCAACACTACAACCTGTGAGAGATGCACTTACATAGCCAAACTGGAAGCAAAGCTCTCTCCATCCAAGATTTTGCTAGACAGTCAAGAGGAGAAGGTTAACACCTGTACCACACCTAAAGCAACACACAGCCCTTCTAAACCCACACCATCAACAACCACAGATAGCAACACAAAACCCACATATGTGGAAGCCCTTAACATTAACCTGCCCAAGCAACAAGGACCTCCGAAGCTGAAACACAAACACCAGTCAAAACCAAAGTGACACATAGCTCACAACACCAGTGTGCTACTTAACAACAGCCCCTAAGGCAAGACAACGTACCCAACACTTTAGTCATAGGTGACTCTATAATCAGGCACACTGATGTCCCACTCACAAGGCTGAACAAGGAGAAAATTATGGTCAGCTGCCTGTCAGGTGCCAGGATCAGCCACATAACGCATGCACTCAAGTCCCTCCACAAAAAGTACAAATATGACAATGTCATTGTCCATGTTGGAGTGAATGATTTGAGATGTCTCTCTGGACTACATCAAAAGAGATGTGGAAGAGCTCTTGTATCATGTGGCCCAGGCAGGTATGACCCTAGCCCTGAGTAGCATCCTGCCTTCACCCAGAATGATACCAAAATATAAGGACAAAATGATTGTCTTCAATAATTGGCTAAGCTTCTGGTGTTATTCAAAGGGGATCCAGTATCTGTCTACCTGGGATGACATGATTGACAAACCATGATGCTTTGCCAGAGATGGTCTGCACCTGTCATCCCTGGGATTCAGGTTACTGGCTAAAGCTCTTGCTACCCCTATAGTGCCTTTTTTAGGCAAGGTTCAATGGACAAAACCATCACCATAACAGATACAAGCATGTGAAATCTGAAGGTAATGCTACTCAATGCTAGAAGTCTAAATCTCAAAATGCACTCTCTTGAGGCACTCCTAAAAATGGAGAACATCAATATTTGTGCAGTAACTGAGACCCGGTTCAAGGCTACAGAGAGCACCCCTGCAATACCAGGCTACAACTCCACACTTTTCGGAAACCAAACCAAGACTGAAACACTAAAGGTGGAGAAGTGTCCATATTCACCAAGGATATTCACACCTCCAGGCTAGTTGCCCAACACAATGCATCTGAAATTCTCCAGGTGCAATTAACACTAGGTAAGAATGCAATCCAAATTGCTGCTTGCTACAGATCCCCCACCATGTCCCAAGATTCTCACTACACCTTTCTAAACATACTGGAAAATATTACAATACAACCAAACACCCTAATACTGGGTGATTCTAACTACCATGCCATTAACTGGGAAACCTATTTGGGTGCCAACACCTTTTCCCAACGGTTCTTGGAATTCATAAATTCCAATGCCCTGGATCAACTAATCCATTGTCCCACCAGGGTCTGCAATATCCTAGACCTGGTCATTACCAGCATGGGAGATAGATGCTCCACACCAGTGGTCACCCCCTCATTGGTCAGATTTGACCATAAGCAAACCACCCTTGGCATCCACATCCCTCCCCCACCCCCAGTATGGAAATCTCCGTAAAAAACTTCTCCAAAGCCACTGTCATGCTACTCAAGTCAGAACTGACAAACTTCATGACACCCATGCAGGCAGGAGCTGAAAGTTCGACTGCTGAATCCTACACAAATCACTGTACAAGCATATCCACTTGTGCATGAATCTTGCCATCCCAAATAGAACCAAGACGCTCTCCTCCAAAAAAAGGAAGCCAATCTGGTGGTCTCCTGCCATAAACAAACTATACAACAGAAGGAAGAAACTGTTGCAGAAAAGAGGAAAATCCCAGGATGCAAAAAACTCCCTTACCAGCCTCAGTAAAAAGCTGAGATCCCTCATAAAATCCTCCAAAGCTAGTTATGAAAATGAAATTGTCAAAGATTCCAAAGACAACCACAAGACATTCTATAGTTATGTCAAGAAGCTAAATGTCAATGCTCAGATCTGCTCTGAGCTACAACAGAATGGCATTACATATACTGATCCCAAGGATATTGCCAATATACTGGCAGATCGATTTAGTGCAAACTTCACCCCCCTCTCACCCCCTAAAGGGCCCATCTCAATACCAAAAGATTGCTAAATTCCTGTAATCACGGCCACACAGGTAGAAACCGCACTCTCCAAAGCTAAGAATACAGCATCCATGGGACCAGAAGGCATCCCGGGCTATGTACTACATGAACTACAAAATGAACTGGCAGCTCACCTAAGTATCATATTTAATCATAGCCTCACCTCAGGCTTCATGTCCACTGAGTGGCACACAGCTACAGTTATCCCACTCCACAAGGGGGGATCCATCTTGGATCCTGGGAACTACTGGCCCATCAGTCTGACAAGCCTGATCTGCAAAGGCATAGAATGCATTTTCATGGAACTTATAAACAAAGACATTGGCAACCTTCAAACACTAGACCCCACCTGGTTTGGGTTCGTGAAGGGCCGATCTTGTCTCCTGAACCTGAATGAATTCTTCGAATCAGTCTCCAGAGCTGTGGACGAGGGTAAGGAGGTCCACACAGCCAATCTGGACCTTGCCAAGGCCTCTGACACCATCCCCCACTCTGGAATCATAGATAAACTTACTAAGCTGGGCATAAATCCCTACATCACTCAATGGGTTGCCAACTGGCTTACTGACATATCCCAGACTGTAAAAGTAGCCGACTCCAAATCCAGCTCTAGACAAGTGACAAGTGGAGTACCTCAAGGTTCAGTCCTGGGACCGCTCTTGTTTGACATCTACTTCTGTGAAGTACAGGCCAACACTTAGGGACTCTAGCTAACAAAGCTCACAGATGACTGCAAACTGGGAGCCATTAATGAATCCCCAAATTATGTGGATATTCTACAAAAGGGCCTTGCAGAAACAGATGCTTGGTGCCAGAGCCATGGGCTCAAGCTTAATGCCAAGAAATGTATAGTTATCCCCTTTGGGAAAAAAACATGTACCCATGAATTTCCACATAGGTGGCAGTACACTAAACAATGAAAGTGTAATGAGAGACTTAGGGACACAAGTGGACAGTGGTCTCACCTTCAATAACCACATTGCCACAACAGTCAGGAAATCCCTCTATGTGGCACGCCTCATCACTAAGGGCTTTTCATCCAGAAAAAAGGAGGTCATTGTCCCACTGTACTCATCCCTCATTAGACCCATTATAGAGTACAACGCCCTGTTTGGTATGTATCTCACAAGACATCTGCAACAGCTGGAAAGGCCGCAGAAATACCTCACTAAAAGAATCACAGGCCTAAAGCAGATGACCTGTGCTGACCATCTAAAAAAAACCCAGCTATACTCTGTGGCATATTGTCGACTCAGAGGCTGTCAGAAAAATATGTATTAATGTGTGTATTAGTAATATGCTTAGTGCATTTAGAGCTTGAAAAGGGTTAACATATTTATTCTATCCCATACTGCATAAATCTGTACAAACTGCAGATGCTTTCTGACCTTGTATTGTTAGCTAAAATCTTGCTTGTTCCTTGGAAACTTACTGAGAAGCAGATGATTTCTGCTTATGTTAGGAAAATAATGAATAGAACAATACTACTTGTATGAAGCTTAGACAAGAAGTTTTGTTTGTGCTTTGAGAAAATACACAGCTGTAGAAGCTATAGATAATTAGGACAAAGTCTGTTTGAAAATATGAACTGCAATCAGCATTTGCTTGTATCTGAATTAGAAGAGTACCTTGAAATGTAACACTGTACAATGGAAGCTTGTAAACGAATTAGAGCCCACCAAGGCCAGGTTGTTTTTCTCAAAAGTTTCTCACAAATCTAGTAATGTCAGCAGAAAATCTGAGTAACATCTGCTGTAGAACAATACTGAAAGTTGTGTTTGATTACGTCAGCCATAGAAGGCCATGTCTTGTAAAACAGTATAAGAATAAACATACTTCCTGTTAGTAGTTAGACAAATCCTTGTATTTGCATGTTTTTGTCTCCTTGCGGCAAGTAAATAAATATGCCTTAACTGAACCTTACGTGTATTGGTATTTGAAGTTTTGTCCTTTTACAGATTGGTCCTTCGGACCGGAAACCCTCACTTCGCCTCAGATCAGACATGCCAGGTGGCTTGAAACCATACGGGGAAGAAACCACATCGTTCTTCTTAGTTGAAAAGTCCTCCGACTGAATTGTCATACAAAATAGGCCAGCCACTTTCTGATCTGCGACTGAAGAACGGGTTTACTCAAACCAGGTGATCAATCACGAAGGCTCAGGTAAAGTGAATTTACATTTTTTTCTGTTTTAGATCAGGGGCTAGATTTGTATTTATTTTGTTAAGACTTTGTTTATACAAGTCAGGGACAAAAAGATTACTGTCTTGTCATAGATCAGGGAAACAGAGCAGGTAGGCAGTCATTCTGAAGAGACTATAACAAAATCCGTGGTACCACGTTAAAAATAAGGAGTTACGTAATGATTAAAAGGGTAGAACAAAATGGGTAATAATTGTACAAAAAGATCCCAAAATCCGCCGTTAACCAAAAACTCGAAATACTTGCAGTCACAGCGTGCTGATAATATTAAATACTACTCAAAATGGGTTAATAAGTATGAATTTGATGGTAAATTAGAAAAATCCTTGCTTGTCAAACTTGTCAAACAGCTTAAAACTGATTCTAAAGGTCGGGTAGAAAAGCAACGTCAATTAGGAATTCCTCATGCAAACAGGTGGATTGAGGAAGTAAACCGAAGGGAACAAAAGAGTAATAATTCAAAAGCAATGTTTTTAGATAAGGAGGACAATAACTTAGTAATAGCGTCAGCCCCTCCGCCTCCCTTACCAGAATATGAGGCAAGTGAACAAGTTAGTCCACCCCTGCGATATCCTGCTGTCACTGTAAGTAGAGACACTACAAAAGCGAAACCGTTTATTAGAGATCCCGTCGAGACCAGGTCTCAAACACGGGCAGGAAACTCAAAAGGAGACATTGAGTTATATCAAATGGGTAGAAATTCACGATTTATGAGTGAAGAAGAAATATGCCCACTTATAGAAGTGCCTAATCCTCAGGCAGGGCAAGAAGGTCAGGACCCAACTATTCTAGTGTATAGACCCTGGACTCTGGAAGACATCCGGAAAGCCACTGAGGGAATTCCCCATCCAAAAGTTAATTTTAGAAAGTTCTTAGAAGATTTGCAAGGAATGAGGCTAAGTTATAATTTAAATGGAGAAGAGGTAGAAAAAGTAGTCAGACAAACTGTGGGACCAGATTGGCACATGATTAGTGGCGACTGGAATCCCCGTGACGCTGCGCTCAGGCCCTTCCCACATAGTAGCGCAAAATTAGACAACAGAGTGAAAGGTCTTACAGACCGAATCTCTGAGAAATGGAAGCCTAGGGCAGACTGGACTTGCATTAATCAATGCATCCAACAGGAAGTTGAAACTATTGACAGATATTATGCCAGACTATTGGAATGTTTTAATAACCATTGTTGAATGCAGGTTCCTGAAGATCAGACAAACGATTTCCCATATAAGCAGCAGAAGAATGCATTTTTGAAAGGCAGTATTGCACCTATAAGCAGCTTTATTACAAAGCACATGGTAGATCATCGTACAAACAGGTTACAGTCATTACTTGAATATGCTAGGCATGCCGAAAGGCATTTTAATAGCAAAAAGAAAAAGAAAGCCCAAGTATTTTCTGCAAAAGATGGAGCAGAAGTTTATGTAGTACAGTCCGAGAAAAAGGGCAAGAGAAATTCCCAGGGAAACAAACAATCTGATCAGCGATCAGAGGACTGTGAAGGGCGAAAGAAAAGGGGTGAATGTTTTAAATGCAGTAAGAAGGGACACTTGGCAAGGGATTTGCAAGAAAAACAAGAAGGCAACCACGGAGGATAAGGAGGGTGAGGACTGACTATATGATAGTCGGGAATCACTAGAAGGGGATAGCAGAGAAGGGACAAATGAGTATGTGATAGAGGGAGTAGAGAATGTGACAGAAGAAATAGAGGAAGTGCAAGAAGTCACAGATAGTGAAGAAAATGAAATATTAGATTTGGCTTTATTGAGCTTAGAGCTCTATTTAGCAGACACAAAACCAGAAGTTACACTCCTGGTAGAAGGGAGGGAAGTCAGATTCTTGTGTGACTCAGGGGCATCACAGACCCTGATACATCCCTCCAAACTGCCAGAGAATTCAGAGTCACCTGATTACATATTAGTGAAAGCAGCTACTGGACAGCTGTATCGGGAGCCCCTCTCCCATAATATTGTGATAACTGATCCTGTTTCAGGATTGACCCAGAAAAGCAAAATTGTTGTTTCTGCAAAATGCCCAGTAAACCTCTTGGGCACAGACCTTATGCAGCTATTTGGTATAGCAGTAGTTCCGACTATGCAGGGTACGGAAGCACAGCGACAAATTGATACCTTTGCAGTGCAAACGGAGGGTAAAATGTTTTATTGGTACAGCCAGGACTTGGTTACAACTGGTCCAGGGGCAGTGACTGAAGAATTGATGAACGTAGCCATCAGCAAGTTCCCCTCCTTTGACATTGATAAACAACATTTGTTGCACTGTACTCTATATTATTGTAACACACCAGGACCTGATAAGGAATATGAGCAAGAATTGTTTAGAAATCATGCAAACAGATTGATATTACGTAATCTGTACTGGGACACAGAAGGGAACAGTGTAGCCAGATGTTCATTGCCCCAGGAGTTCTTTGCACTTTATAAATATAATCGATTACCACACGTTAGCTTAACTAAGGGCAAGAATGTAAAATGGGTAGACTTAGGAGAAAAAGTCACGAGATGGGGAAAAACAGATAGAGTTAGAACTGTCAGAACAGGGAATACAAATGCAGAAACTGAATTGGATAACTCAGACCCACCCAACTGTACACTTGCAGTCTAGCAAGGACAGCTGATTAGCACTCCTATTGAAGGAGGAAGAGAATGCCTTACAGACTATACCAGAAACTCTCTGGTCAACAAGGAAATCAGATGTAGGACTTATTCGTACAGTGGGACCAGTTACTATTACACCAAAGTCAGCATTTAGACCACAAAAAAGACAGTATCCCTTAAGAAAAGATGCAGAGGTAGGAATCAAACCTATTATAGCAGCTTTACTTAAGGAAGGGGTGCTGGCGGAATCTCCTGATTCACCATGTAACACACCCTTATTTCCTGTTAAAGCGAATGGAGAGTGGCGTATGGTCCAAGATTTACAAGCTGTAAATGACGCAGTAATACCAAAGGCACCTACGGTGCCAGACCCACACACCCTGTTGAATGATTTAAAACCTCAACAGAAATATTTTTCTGTGGTAGATATCAGCAATGCATTCTTCTCGATACCGATACACCCTGACAGCCAGTATTGGTTTGCATTCACATTTCAGGGGAAAAGGTATACATATACGCCACTACCACAGGGATATTGTGAAAGTCCAACAATATTCTTACAAGAAATGGCAAGCAACTTGACGGGATTTACCCCACCAAGAGGTAGTCAGATTTTGCTTTATGCTGATGATATCCTGCTGGCAGCCCCCACCCAGCAAGATTGTAAAGAAGATACCATAGCGCTATTACAATTTTTAGCCACTGAGGGACATAAAGTAAACAAAAATAAACAGCAGCTTTGGAAAAAACAAGTTAAATACCTAGGATATGTAATATCCAAGGAAGGTAGGACATTAGATGAGGACAGAAAAGTAGTGATTTTGCAAGCACCAAAACCCACTACCAAGAAGGAAATGATGTCCTTCCTGGGTACAACTAATTTTTGTCGGAATTGGATTCCAAACTATGCCTTGGAATCTGCACCATTGACTAACCTGACTTATAAAAAGCCTATGGCAGCACAGGATTTGTTACAATGGATACCAGAAGCAGAATCTGCTTTCTGCAAACTGAAACAGTTAATAGCGTCCTCATTAGTTTTGGGATTACCAAACTATCATAAATGTTTTTTCCAAACTGTAGATTGTAAGCAAGGTTATATGACATCAGTGTTAACACAGCAGCATGGAGACAAGCAACACCTATTGCTTATTACTCATCACAACTGGACCCAGTGGCACCCCACTGTGTGCAAGCAGTAGTTGCAGCTGCAATGGCAGTACAGGCTTCGGCCTCAGTAGTTTTGTTCCACCCTCTCACATTGAGAGTGCCTCATGCAGTCGCGATTATTTTACTGCAAGAGAAGGTAGCATATCTTTCTCCTGCTAGGCATCTTTCCTGTATGACTATATTGTTGAGCCAACCTCATATGACAACTGAATGATGTATGACTTTGGACCCTTCTACCTTGCTCCCAACCCCTGCAGATGGCACACCACACAGCTGCCTGCAGGTGATTGAGCAAAAGACACTGCCTAGAAAAGACCTTACGGATGTTCCCTTGGATGATGCCAAGGTGATATACTACGTGGTTGGCTCATGCAAAAGGGGTCCTACAGGACAGAACCTAATAGGATATGCAGTAGTTTCTGATATTGAGATTGTAGAAGCAAAATCTTTACCACACAATTTATCTGCACAGGTGGCAGAATTGATTGCCTTGACACGGGAATGTACCTTATAGCAAAGGGTAAATGTGTGAACATTTTTACTGACAGCCAGTATGCTTTTTCTACTGTACATGTTTTTGCGCAACAGTGGAAAAATCGAGGAATGGTAACATCTACTGGCAAACCAATCAATCATGCACAGTTTATTTTAGATCTTTTAGAATCTATTCAGTTACCTCAGAAAGTAGCTATTTGTAAATGCACAGCTCATACCAAGCAACAGGACAGGATTTCAAAAGGTAATGCGAGAGCTGATACAGCTGCAAAGCAGGCAGCTTCAGAAGTATTTCTTTTGAATGAGGAATTACAACCCCCTGAGATTTTAGACTTAGAAACGTTAAAGACAATGCAGACACTTACTATGCAAGTTGAAAAACAAAGATGGGTAAAACGAGGAGCAATTCTCGAAAAGGGGCTGTACATCTCTAAAGAAGGGAAACCGATATTGCCGTCTAATTTGTTTAGATATGCAGCTTTGTTGAGCCATGGGCAGTGCCATGTCTCAACAGGGGGGATGGTACAGCTGGTGAACCAAGTGTTCACGACATATGGATTCTTAAATTATGCTAAAAAATTTTGTTCGATGTGCCACTTTTGTAATAAACATCATGCACAAGGGGCGTTAAAGCCCAAGCAAGGGAGTTTCCCTACACCACCGTATCTGTTTCACACTATCTGTATGGATTTCATAGAGTTGAATAAATGTGAAAATAAGAAGTATTGTCTTGTCATTGTTGATATGTTTTCCAGACGGGTGGAAGCCTTTCCAACTAAAAATCCAGACGCAGCAACTGTGGCCAAAGTCCTTGTTAAAGAAATCATCCCTAGATTCGGCATTCCTGAAAGGATCTACAGTGACAATGGCACACACTTCGTAAACCAGACCATACAACAGTTAAGTAGACATTTTGGTATTTCTTTAAAAATTTATTGTGCATATCACCCACAATCTGCAGGGCTAGTAGAGAGGCATAATGGGATTTTAAAGAATAAGCTAAGGAAGTTAATAGTAGAAACGCAGAGAAATTGGGTGTACTGTCTGCCCCTGGCACTGTTGAGCATGAGAACTGTTCCGAATGCAAAAGGATTGACTCCTTTTGAAAAGTTATTTGGAAGGGCTTATTATATACCTCAGTGGAAATCTTTCACGCCCGCAGACCAGGAAGATGACAGTACACTAGCTGAGTACATGCGAAACTTGTTAAATTCTAAACATTTGTTGCAGTCAAATTCTGTTTCAGATAAAAAACGAACCAGACCGTCAGAAGTGGCAGTGTCCCCCGGAACTTGGGTTTGGGCGAAGACAGTAAAGAGGAAGAATTGGGCATCACCAAAGTGGGAAGGCCCATATCAAGTGCTTGTGTTAACACCCACTGCAATCAAGATAGCGGAGCGTGCCTCCTGGATCCACCTGACGCACTGTAAATTAGTCAAGAACTTTGAACTGGACAAAAACCTTGTCACATGCCAAGAGTAAAAATGATAGAGTCCAGAAGAAACAGGAATGCAGAACAACCCTTTCCTCAGAAGTATTGCATAATCATCCTGTTAACAGTACTAGCGACAATAATTTTTTTGTTGTGGCCTTTCCTTTTCCCAGCCACACAGACTGAACTGAATAAACGTGAAGCATTACTCATTGACTGGCATCCAAACTTTAACACTTACCAGGCAATTAAATATGTGCATGCTGAGACTTTCAATGTTTCGAATTGCTGGATTTGCACAGCTTTGCCAACCGCATACGGGGGGTTATTAATGACTACAGTCCCCCTAGGGTCAAAGAGACCTGGGAGAACTTGATTTATGATATCTCAATCATTACATCATAAGATAAAATAGCATTGCACTTGTCTGTTCCACAAAACGGAACTGTGTGTTTTTATAAAAATGATACTGTTCAGGTGGGTTGGAGCAATTGCAATGTGACTGTTCCTTATAAATGTTACACTAAAGGTAACAATGTAGATCTTTATTGTAATACAAACTATGATTTATTTCTTGGATTGATGCATAAAACACTTGATCAAGTAAAACATAATTCTGTTCTTTATAAACAACTGTCTATAATAGATAGAAAAATGTTTCATGTAGGGCGAGTGTATATTCATAGCAAGATTACTACTAAGGTAGAGGATTGTTATTTTGTGTGTGGCAGAAAGGCATACAAATGGTTACCTGAGAATTGGTCCGGCAGTTGTTTTTTGGGTTACCTGGTTCCGGCCATACGACACACTGCAGTTTTGCCTCGAGGAAAAATTTGAAATGTCCAAGAGGTCATCAAGAAACATGTAAATCCAGTGGGGCAAATCGATGCGCGCTGGAAAGACCATCATTCATAGGCAAAGGACTGACACATATGGACTTGAGTGATAGCATTATATCATGGGCAGGCATATTCCCGGCATATGGAGCAGTGAAATCGATCTGGGAGCTGAGAAAACTGTCGAAATTTCTCGAAGTAATGAGTAATGCAACTTTTTCCGCTCTCGAATTGGTGACTGATGAACTGAATACTATGAGAACTGTAGTGCTTCAGAACCGCATGGCTCTCGACTTCACCCTAGCGGCGAGAGGCGGTACTTGCGCTTTAATCCAAGAAGAATGCTGTTTGTATATTCCTAACCATAAACACGAGATAGACAATCATCTTGAGGTAATTCAGCAAGTGTTGGCCATGACCAAACCAGGCCCAAACCCACTGATGGACATTTTCCAGAAATGGTTTGGGAGGTGGGGTTCCATCCTAATGAACATCCTGATTGCCATTTGTGTAGGAATGCTCCTACTGGGAGTATGTGTTTGTTGTGGCATCCCCAATATGAAAAGACTGATTAAAGATTTTATAGACATGTCAGTTTCTGAAACCTTATATCAAAGTACTGAGTTTGAAGAACTGTTAAAAGATTGAAAATGCTTTCATAAGTTTAAACTGAATGCCTTTCTTAACTGCAAATCCTGAGTGGAAGAGGTTAGGAGAAGAAAGCAAACTGTTTATGCTTATTTTGAAAGTAGAATATAAGTATTAAAAGGGGGGAAATGTCAGAAACATATGTATTAATGTGTGTATTAGTAATATGCTTAGTGCATTTAGAGCTTGAAAAGGGTTAACACATTTATTCTATTTCATACTGCATAAATCTGTACAAACTGCAGATGCTTTCTGACCTTGTATTGTTAGCTAAAATCTTGCTTGTGCCTTGGAAATGTACTGAGAAGCAGATGATTTCTGCTTATGTTAGGAAAATAATGAATAGAACAATACTACTTGTATGAAGCTTAGACAAGAAGTTCCGTTTGTGCTGTGAGAAAATACACAGCTGTAGAAGCTATAGATAATTAGGACAAAGCCTGTTTGAAAATATGAACTGCAATCAGCATTTGCTTGTATCTGAATTAGAAGAGTACCTTGAAATGTAACACTGTACAATGGAAACTTGTAAACGAATTAGAGCCCACCAAGGCCAGGTTGTTTTTCTCAAAAGTTTCTCACAAATCTAGTCATGTCAGCAGAAAATCTGAGTAACATCTGCTGTAGAACAATACTGAAAGTTGTGTTTGATTACATCAGCCATAGAAGGCCATGTCTTGTAAAACAGTATAAGAATAAACATACTTCCTGTTAGTAGTTAGACAAATCCTTGTGTTTGCATGTTTTTGTCTCCTTGCGGCAAGTAAATAAATATGCCTTAACTGAACCTTACGTGTATTGGTCTTTGAAGTTTTTTCCTTTGACAGAGGCGATCTCTGCTTAACATACAGGGCCATGTCAAACCCTGAGCTGTTGAACATGCTCCACTTAAAGAAATCCCAATCCCTCAGAGCCACACTCTTCAGGGATCTAAACCTTGTCATCACAATGAACAAAACATGCTGAAGGTATATGTTCCTGACCCAGAGGCTCCCCAGACTCTGGAATAGACTGCCTATACATGTCAAGCAGAGCACCTACTTGGTCCTCTTCAAAAGGAACCTTGATGATTGGATGGGAGATAGGAAATTCACCCCAGGGATCATGTCAGTCACCCTGCTAGACAGGGGTCCAAGGAAGTAAATATTGTGGGAAGAAATATCCAGGGAATTGTTATGGCTAGACTTGTATAGGCCATAGGGCAGAGAGCCTAGTACCAACCTATGAATCTATAAATGTTACTGATGAGAAGGCAAGGCAAACAGATGCTACCAGTCTTCGCTTTTTTCCATTTTAGTTGTGAAGTCTGTCCTAAGAGATAAAAACAGATCATGTGATGAAGACCTGAACTGGCAATAGTAAAGTTCTAGAACAAAAATAGAGTTGATGTGCTTGTTCTATGAGGAAATATGAAGCAGTATTTTTAGTCACTTACAGTGTGGCTCTGTTTTTTTTTTTTTAATGTATGCCATTGTTATTCAGTAGCTTTTTGTTTTATGGAAGTCTGGCAGCATTACTGAGCTAATTCAAAGAGTATTACAGGAACAAATTCCAATTCAAATATCACTGGATGTGTATTAAACTATCTGAAACTGCTTAAAGATATAGACAAAAAATAAAAAGATATTACAACAGTGGCATTCATTTTTAAAAGTCAATACTGAATTTACAGCTGCAGGTGCAGTGCTGAAGCACTGAAGAATATGGCTGTAATATGCAAAACATATGAATATAGTGAGCTTTGTTTCTGTTGTGAGTTGAAACATGGGAGACAGTCATACAACGGGCTATTTTAAGAATCAAGAAATACATCTCTAGAAAAAGAATTGTAGTACAGCCGAGTTGTAAAATGACCACAGATAACCTGCTCCCACCACAATCAAATCTGCAGTGGCTAGACTGAGAATTCTTAATCCAGTGCACTCAGCAATTCCTCTACCTTGACTACTGTATATGTAAGACACTTTGTACTCCACAGTTAGCTGGTGGTTTTGAAGCACACATCATTGTGCTGTGTCCCTGCAGCAATGCTCCCCCTCTGCTCTACTCTCCAGCCATAAAATTGCATAACAGTATGGTGAGGGGCCTACTACATTTCTATAGCTTTGCAGTAGCCTGTTCCTCAATTTTTACATGCCATATTTAAAGCGTTCTGTTGTACTTAGAGGTCTATGTGACATAGCAGCATTATGTAAACAATTTGCATATGCACCTGGCCTTAAGCACTGCATGCAGATAGCCAAGATGCATCTAGCATAACCAGATTATCCAGCTGTGTGATTCTATCATGTAAATGCATGACACTGGGATTACTGCCTTTTATGAATATCGGAGTACTGCCTCCACTGATAAATCAGTATTGCTTATAGCCTGTGGTTCTCTTTCAAATTTGATGGTCCACTAGAACAAAAAATGTGTGTAGAAACAACAGTACATTTACTCAGGATAAAAGTAATGTATGAAGCTAAGCAGCCTATTTACGAGTAAGGTGCATGCATCATAAATGTCCCTTAAAGATAATTATCACTTTGTTTCAAACAATAAGGTACCAAGAGAGTGCTAATGCCCACATGTTCATTGCTATCCCCATAGCAGGACACCTCAGCCTTGGCACTGGTAGAAGTAATGCACTCCTGCTTGGCTAGCTCACCTGTAGACTGTGGTAGGGGGATAGCTTGCTGTGTCATAAATTAGCCTCACATGTCCTTGGTACAGCTCTAAGGAGAGAGGTTCGTTGTCACCCTTATACAGCAAAAGTCCATTATCTCTGTTGGTTGAAACCTAAAGAAAGAATTAAAAGTAAGTTATACACATTTTACCCATAAACACATTGAGTAAGATAACTATTTGTATTTATTTAGGAAATATTTTTTTTTAATAAATATGATTTTTTTTTTTATTTTGCAGTCTCATACACATCATAAAAAATCATTCTGGAATAAACACAACAAATGAAGATAATACCATATGACATATAGGGCACGAAGCAACTCCCTCATATGCAGGAAGTCCCAAATATTACTGAAAATAAATAGTGCTTTTAGCATTATTATCAAACTTTAAGCCAGTCCACTGAGTGTTATATTATTAACACTTTTAAGGAAACCACTGTAGTTAAAAACGCAACACTTTCCAAATGACATTTATATAAATAAATATGTAAAATTATTGTTAAATCATAAAATATGACAAGCTTTAATCGCTAAAGTCAGTACGTAATAACTTAATTTTCAGGAATCATTTTGTGAATTCAACACAGCCGAAAAACAAGTTTTACAGTGCTGACAAGAGTTACACTGTCACAATCATCGACAAATTGTTCAGGACAGTTCACAGGAAATTATGCAATTCTCTCTCTCTCTCTTTTACTCACACAAACACACACACACACACACACACACACACACACACACACAGAACTCAGCTCAATTATTCTTGTATTCTTTGCAAAGCATCTAACAAAAAAATCAAATAAGCATAAAACATTCAATTAATACAGCAAATCATAGAAGCAAAGCTGAAATCAGTAAATGTCAATACTGACATGCCTCTCAGACACACACACACACACACACACACACACACACACACACACATACACTCACTCAAACACACACACACACACACACACACACACACACACATATACACACAAACAGGCACACACAAACAAACACACACACACACACACACACACACACACACACACACACACACACACACACACACACTCACTCAAACACACACACGCGTGCGTGCGCTCGTTCACTCTGTCTTGGTCTCTTCATGTACTAGTGCTTAAGCAAAAATTGCTTGCATGGTTGATAGACTTTTCAGAGAGGTCCCATTTTAGTGAAAATACACAAACTCTCCATAGTCTTTTTTTTTAAGTAATGGGGTATATGACAGGTATCTGAGGGACTTGTCTTTACTTTGCCTTGGGGCCTAGCTTAAATTTGTGTTTAGGCAGTAATTTATTTGGTTGGGTGCTGTGGATTTGGGGTTTGATTTTATCTTTCTCTTTTTTGTGCAGTACTGCAATTTTAATGTCATTTTTGAATGGGAGACATGAAGCAATTTTGGTAACCTTATGCCAAGATTCACCTTTATATTTCTAGGCTGTTTCCCCGAGGTATGTTCTCTGAATACTTGTTGATGTTTTATATTTATTGGCAGTACTGTTTTCTTTGTACTACATACATTTCCTCTGTGTTTTATCAGTATTGATCAGTACCTGGCAGGCTATCAACCTCTGGTACTTAATAACGGTACTCAGGGTTGCCAGACCTCCCTAATTGAGCGAGATTGCCCGGGATCAGCAGCCCGATCCCGAGTCCCCCACTGCCGGTTTAAATCCCGGTGAAACAGCCCTCTGCTTTTTTTTTTTTTTTTGATTAGCCCATATACAGGCATACGGGCCAATCAAAAATCACTAAACACGGAGCTGCTTGTGTTTAATGCGGAACACATCAGGCAATTCCGCATTAAAACCAGCTTTTTTTTTGAGTTTTTTGATTGGCTCGTATACCTGCATACAGGCCAATCAAAAATCACTAAACACAGAACTGCTTGTGTTTAATGCAGAACATCAGGCAGTTCTGCATTAAACACAGCTCCGTTTTTTGATTGGCTCGAATACTGGCATACGGGCCAATCAAAAATCACTAAACACAGAACTACTTGTGTTTAATGCGGAACTTCTCGATGTTCTGTATTAAACAGAAATAGCTCCATGTTTAAAGACCTTTTTTTTTTAGTCCTCACTTCATCCCTACCCGGCCAGCTGGAAATCTGGCAACCCTGATGGCACTAGACAGAGGATTTCAAAGCTATGATGCAGCTTTAATTCCACAAAAAATATATAGTTCCCATCATATCGTCTTCCTTCACAACCTTCACACACACACGTGCATACACAGAGATGTGTGTGTGTGTGTGTGTGTGTGTGTGTGTGTGTGTGTGTGTGTGTATATATATATATATATATATATATATATATATATATATGTATGTATATGTATATGGGCAGCTATCAAACCTGGAAAATTAATTCCACTGAAACCCAAATGGTTGAACCCATTTCACTGGAAACACATTTAGTAGAAAAGTGTAGAAGTGTGTAGAAAGCATGCAATTGTGTAATTTCTTACCATAGGAGGTATTAGTGAAGTCAGTCTAGCACAGTACTTTTGAAATGGCAGTGTCAGCATCATGAACCTACAGATGTGTAGATGTCAGTGTTTGTTCTTGAGCACTGATTCACTGTGTTTTTTTTTCTCCACATTTATGCTGTCAAGGAGTTAGTATATATAAGAGGTGGGTGCAGGGAGGTTTGCCCCCCACCCTCACAAAAACACGTTTTTAGAATATATCTCTTGTGAAGAAGATTTTCAGTTGAATGGATTCAACCATATGATTTTCAGTGAAATGACTTTTCAGTATTATGACATAATATGTGTACATGGTTCTGTTGTATATACTGCATTTGTTGAAGAAACAGCACTCAATGAAACACAGGGGAACAATGTATATATATATATATATATATATATATATATATATATATATATATATACACACACACACACACACACACACATATATGGGTCCCCTGCTTTTTACCAAACATATGTTTCTATGACAAACACAGGGGTATGGGATGGGGTAAGAGTGTGTGTGTGTGTGTGTGTGTGTGTGTGTGTGTGTGTGTGTGTGTGTGTGTGTGTGTGTGTGTGTGTGTGTGTATGCATGTGTATGTGTATGTGTGTTAAGGCTAGGGGTGACTGAAGGATGAGTGTTGTGTGTTTGTATGTGAGTTTGTGTATTTTATAGTAAGGGTAAGGGTTAGGTTAGGGCATAGATGTAGTGTTGTTTGTGTGTGTTTGCAAATGTTTGTGTGTCTGAGTCTGTCTTGTGTAGTGGCAGTGTTACGGGAAGGTTTCAATGATGCTAAGATGTAGGGTTAGGGCTGGGGTAAGGAGCAGCTTTATGGTTAAGGTTAGCAACTATTACTAAGGTGATGTGGAGCCCCCTGCCCTCTTTAGTAATGAGTGTTAAACCTAACTCTAGTGCACACTAATACAAATCCTGTTGCTCTATTGATTTTTTAAGTTTATAAGAGCAATTTTTAAAATCTGTCCCTATTTCTGGGCCTTTGTCCCCCCATTATTTTAGGCTTTGTCCAGATTTTTGTGCCACAAGTTTCAGCGGTATGAAATGGGCATATGGTCTATATTTACTACATGTGTGGACTAATGATTTAAAACACATACCCCTGAAGCATGTAATGAACTCAATGTTGAGTATAATGGAATATCTAGAAAGGTTTAATGTCCATTATATTCTGAGTGAGATTTTTCCATCCTTTTTGGACAGACTACTTATGCACAAAGGTGTATGCATTTAATAACTGATTAAGATACAATTACTAAATACTTGGAAGAGAGTTTTCAGGATTATTGGTAATTTGCTTAAGACAATTTTTACCTAAGTACCTATGGGGCAAGTTTTATGGTTACTAAACTTACTTCCCAGTTGTACTCTTTTTTAGTATTAGAACAACAGGGGAATGTAAAGTTACACAGGGACCAATAAAATGTTTTTTAAGTAATAGTAGAAGCTTAGGAAATATGTTCAATGAATTAATCTATTTAATAGCTGCAGAACAATATAAAATCATAGTGATAACAAAACCTTGGGATTCTCCTTCTTTTCACTTAAAAGATTTTGTTAAATATGAATGCTTAAGGAAAGGTTCAAGAGGTGCTGGGTTAGTTGTAGGGCTACATACCTCTGTGATGTCATAACTATTTAAGAATATGTGTATGTATGAGACAATGACTGTTCAGATTCATACAGCTACAACAAGACAGCTATATATAGTACTGTCATATCGTACACCATACATGGACGATACTTTGGAGAGGGAGTATTTACATCATTTAAATGACTGTCTGAATTGGGCCCTAATTTGAATGGAAGTCAGTAGTTGAATTCTGTAAAATCTAGTACTTTACTTACCTTAAGTTTAATATTTAGTAAACTTTTGAATCAAGAACTGTACCAGAAGCCTGGAAACTGTCCTATGCAACTCCAGTTCATAATTGTGGCTCAAAGGATCAGATGAGTAATTTCAGACCCATCAGTTCAACTTCCTTACTGGGAGAATGTTTTGAGAAAAGCCTATTAGATCTTATTGAGAAATCAGAAGGAAACATATCAATCCTTGACATTAATCAACATAGTTTCATAAAAAGGAGAATGACTTGTAGAAATGTGATTAGCTTTTATGAACAGATTACTATGGCCTTGGATCTTAGCCTATATCCTGGAATTATTTTTCTGGATCTTGTAAAAGCTTTTAACAGTTTATTTTACAAGGTTATTATTAAATGTTAATAGGAACATAAAGTTAATACATACAATCATAAGGTGGATTGGTAATTGGTTACATGGAAGACTATGCTCCACCGGATTTACTAATCTTCCATGCAGGACTAATCGACTCCTGCATGGAAGTGGCAGATTAAGAGGAGGATGACAGCACGTCATGCATATTAATGAAGGAGCGCTGCCTGAACTCCTAATGCTACACGAAGCGTGGACGCGAGCAAGGGGGCGTGTCTGACAGCAGAGCTCTCAGAATACATACACACCTGCAAAGTAGAAAAGTAGAATGTGTAAACAATTGAGTGAGACCATTCATAAGTGTCCGCATATCCCCACCAACAGTCCCCATGTGTTCAACAGCAACAGTACATTTAAATAACACGAAGAAACCCTTTTAGTTATTTTTTTTTTAAAAAACCCGAGTATAGCTAACTGTAGGTGTGGGGTTTTGTCCATCGCTTAGCTACGGTTAAAGCAGCTGAAAAGGCTGAAGAGGATAACAAGGAATATATATGCAAATGAAACAGCACAGCAATAGTGTAGTGGTTAGAGCATCCGCCTAATGAGTAGGCATTCCTGGTTCGAGTTCCACTGCAGCACATGTCATTTTCCATGTGAAATCTGTATATGAACATAATTTTACATCTTTCTGCCATATAACCTACATAATAACATTTAAATATAAACTGGAGTACTGCATGAAATGCACATGTGAAGTCTCAGTGTCATAACGAATAAGGCACTAGTAAGGCAGCTTTAAGCACAAATAAGCAGTAGTAAGCATATATAAGCAGTAGTAAGCATATTTAAGTGCATTTGTGCGGGGGCAAGCATTGCCTACACAGATTAAGCAAAGTAGAAGCTAACTGAGTGTAAGAAACCTGAAATAAGCAGTGCATACCACCGCGCAAACCCGTGCACACCCACTTACAACTACTTTAAAGTGCCTTAATCACTCTGGATCCAATGGCCCATGTTCTGCCCAGCAACAAAATAAACTGCCTCTGCAAGGCTCAAACTCAGGACCCTGTACACTATAGTCACAGTAGTTAACCATTAAGCCATCATAGCAAAAGATATGCATGAGGTATCAGCAAACTAATCCTCACCACAGGAAAATCAAACCAAGCACGTGAACTAAATCTATGTACAGTGTGATGCTGGATAACCTGCCACAGAGCAAAAGTATGTGAACAGGAGTACTGCAGTAAGCATAGATCTGAGGTGTTATTGTAATAAAGTATTGAAGTTCCCAGGACCCCATACAGTGTATGTACACATGAATCATGGATACCAGACACATATATAACCTGTAATGAAGAATAAACCATTGCCAAATGGCAAATATAGTGATAATCAACTATGAAGCAATGCTAGCCGCAGCACAGCTCATGTTAGTAAGTGTAAGCAATGTGTAGGGGAGCCAATTCAATCTGCCTAGTGGTATACCCCTTGAAACAGTGCCAACCTTATGTAAGCAGGTGTGCCCATAGCTTAGCCTTTTCAAAACTGGCCAGTCATGGCAAAGTGCGGGATAATGGCCGTATTTAAACCCCACAGGTGGGAATACATCTCATAACTGGTTGTAGCTTCCTACTGCAGGCAGAATGGCTGGTGTGGGTGAAGGCACTCAATTCAGAGCGCAGTGCTGGAGCATCCAGGAGTCAAAATTCATGATATGGCTCCAGGTAAAACTACTATAGGGCCAGTACCAGGGCTCGCAGTACAAAATGGAGGCCTGGGACAGTCTCACCCATGACTTCACCAGTGCTACAGGTATCCTCGGACTGGTGAGCAGGTCAGGCACCACTATGCTGACCTGAAGTGGTGGAGGGGGGATGTCCTGGAACAGTGGATCCAAGAGTGTTGGCAGATAGCCAATGCCCCAGTACTGAGTAAGTACACATTCTACTAAGTAGTAAATAATTGCCTAGCTTGTGTATACTATGGATAGGTAAGGCTAAATATCAATGCATTTCTCTGACAGCTGCAGATGAGCGGGCTGCAAACCAGCAAGCCCATGATGCTAGGCTGCAAAGGCTGCATTGTGAGGCAGGTTAGTAATCAGTCTGCATATACTGTTATAGCAAAGAATATAAGAGCCTTAGAATGTGTTATACCAGTAGAAATACGTGTTAATAGTCTGTGAATAAAGGTATAACCCCTGGAGTGCTTCTGTTTACTCTTCTCTCATATGTTTGCAATCTGTTCCATACTATAAATAGTACTGTTGTATCTTAAGCAGTGTCACTCACACCATGGTATGCAGATAAAATGGGTGTAAAGTTCTGCATAACAATGTTATAAGTGCCAAGAGGTCAGTCATATCGTACAAGTTAGGGAGACTTAGAAAACAGTCGAAAGCTGTACATCAGTTCTCTGATAGCACAGTGTACTGTGATGTTAGCAATATTTTTTTGTCACACACAGTAGGGGTTTGACTCCTGGGAGTGCTACTAAGTTGTATGCATAATCATACCCCACAACCGTACAGACTGTGATACAATGTTCATATATAAAGCTGTATGCATAACTACACCCAACAACTGTACAGAATTTGCTTGAATGTTCAAACTGTAAGTTGTATGCATATTTATACTCCACAACTGTTCCAGTCTGTCCAGCATGTCCAGATAAATGGCCCATATCACCAGCTTGGTACCCTGTTCCCCTGAAAATTCTGTACAGAGGTGCCATGGACACATAATATCCACTAGTTACTGACATACATGTGAACAGCATCCCACTGCTTTGTCTGACATACATGACTGTTATGGTGGCCAGGCAGCAGTACATCTGGCAAGTATCTGGACATGACATCTCACTGGATAAGTACAGTCAGTTGCCAGGCATGTAACAAAGCACAGTGCAAGCTACAGGCAGATTGACTCAACACTGGGCTACATCTTCTATGTGGGAATACCCATGTACCTGCATAGATAGCAGGCTCTACAGGCATGTCACATTACAGAGTAGCAGACACCTGTGTGAAAGTGCATAATCGCAACCAATGTGAACACAGCCAGATATGGTAAGCTAGCGTACTATTACAGTATATGGACTATCTGATGTACACCATCCTCATATGAGTCACTTACACAACAACCCTATATATACTGGCCAGCTATACAGTGTGGTCCATGGCTGTCTGTGGTTTGGGACATGTGTGTATTCACCCCCTACAAACATGTAAGCTGATAGGGTGGCATACAGTGAAGCAGCATATAACATCAGATAGAACAGAACCAAGAACAATGACATCTACCACAGTCTCTACACAAGCCAAGGTACATATGCACTATACACACACTGTCGACCATTACCAGACTTACACATACATCAGTATTGTACACACAACCGCAGAATGCCCAGGCTATGTCCTCAAATATAACCACTACTATATATAATGTGTAGCAGTTTGATATCTCATTGGCTTGTCAGATATGCTGTCACTAAATATGGTGTACAGAACATATGCACCCCCTACTGCATGACATATGTACAAAGGTTGACATGATTGTGTCTGGAGGCATAAACACAGGCCCGATACTGACATGTTGCTGTGATGACCTCATACATTACCTGTCATAACACGGTTTGATGCAGCACATGTCCTATTAGGGATATGACATCAGTAACTCTCCTGGTTGTCACCATCTACTGACTGCAATCCTCACACTACCTTCTGCAGTTGAGAGATAGGTGCTCTGTGGGTAACACAAGGAACACAAAGCATCACACACTGCCCAGTCTGCAGATGAACCTACAGATGGGAATTCCCTCATAAACATAGCACTGACATGACAATTATTAAAACATGTACGACAGCCATATTCACACACACTCTGTTAAACCAATAGCACCCTAACTGCAGTATAGAAGCACTTACAGTCTGTAGTCAGGACAGGCACATCCCCCTCCTGTGTGTTGGCCTGTTTTGACAGTGTATGTTGTCAGAGGTAAGTCCCCAATCCATCTGTGATGCTGTTTGTCAAACAACAGATCTAGATCCTGCTCACAGTGAATGAAAAGGCCCAACACCAACAAGATGTTCCTAGATATTGGAGTGTGTTTCCATGCAATTGGCTATGGGAATGTCACCACAGCTGTTCCACATGCAATCAGCTAGAGGAGGGCTGCAATTTGTGCAGAGGCCATCAGCTGATCATGAGCACCACTGACAATACACATGCTGCTCCCTAAGCAAAGCAGGTGTAAGTCTCCACATCCACCAGAGAGGGAGTGAGAGAGGCAGACAGAGGCAAAGATAAGTCAGGGTGGGTTGGGAGCATAAAAGGTGAGCATGTTTGTGTCACACACCTATCAGTCCCGGGTTTCTAACCCGTGAATGACTATGTACTGATATCACTTCTGCTATCCCTGCATGGTGGATATTGTGATTTATGCTAGGGGCACCATATAAGAAATTTGACAAACACACTCAACATTGGGTCCAGTTGTTACTCACAACCACCTACACACAGGACATGAATGACAAACATTAGCACATTAAGACACACACACACACACACACACACACACACACACACACACACACCTGTCACATCTGGGATTAGAACCCCTACATAACTAGTTATTACACTACAGCACTATGCCATTAAAGAATGCACCACAGAGAATTCTAGAGTACTCTTTCCCCAAAGGTTTATTTCACAGTGAGTGACATCAGCAGGACTGCTAAAGTTAAGCAAATGAATTGTAGTGAATGTGACCAGCCAAACATGCATTGCTTACTACGCAGGTATAGGAACAGACACAAAAGCATCCATAACTCCCATGTGTGAGAATAGAACCCCCACCAGAATTCCATTTCACACTACAGCATTACACTGTTAGAGCATGCACCACAGAGATTGCTGGAGTACTCTTTCCCCAAGGGTGTAATTCACAGTGATTGACATCACCAGGATTGCCAAAGTAGGGCATTTGAATTGTATTGAGTGTGACACCCTAAATTGCCCTAATTAATCTGTATGCATTAACCACTGTTCTGGCCAGTACAAATATAACCTGCCTTTACAGGTCATGAACCCAGGACCCTGTACACTATAGTCACAGTAATTAACCACTCAGCCATCACAACAGTACATGGGACTGTGGTTCCACCAAAGTAATCCCACCATAGGCTAATCAAACTGAACATTTGAAAGGAATGTATATACAGTTGTCCATAAAACGTAAAAGACCTCTCCAAGGCCAACTCCATGCTACTCAAGGCAGAAGTGACAATGTTTGTGACACCCATGGAGGCAGGAGCTGACAGTTCAACTGATGAATCCTGCACTAAGGCACTGTATAAGCACAGCCACTTGTGCATGATTCTTGACATCCCACATAGAACCACGACACTCACCTCCCAAATAATCAAGCCATTCTGGTGGTCTCCTGCCATTAACAAAGTATACAACAAAATGTAAACACTGTTGAAGGAAAAAGGATAATCCAAGGATGCAAACAACTCCCTTACCAGCCCCAGTAAGATGTTGAAATCCCTCATGGAATCCTCCAAAGCTAATTATGTAACTAAAATCACCACAGATTCCACAGACAACCACACAGCATTATGTCTGAATTCTAACTGGCAATGCTCAGAAGTGCTCTGAGCTGCAAAAGAATGGCATTACACAGACTGTTCCCACAGAATGTGCAAATATTCTGGCATATTGATTTAGTGCCACATTCACCCCTCACACCCCATAAGGGCCCATGTCAATAGGTAAAGGGTTCCATTGCCCAGTAATCACAGCCATACAGGTAGAAAATGCACTACCCACAACTAAGAATACAGCATCCATTGGACCAGATGACATCCTGGGCTGTGTACTACATGAACTACAAAATGGAATGGTAACTCACCTAACTGTCATGTGTAATCATAGCCTTGCAACAGGCCTGGTGCCCACTGAGTGGTGCACAGCTGCAGCTATCCCACTCCACAAGGGGGGATCCACCTGTGATCCCTGGAACTACCGTCACATCAGTCTGACGAGCCTGATCTGCATGGCCATGGAATGCATTATCAGGGATGTTTTGAACGCAGACATTGGCAACCCTCAAACACTGGACCCCACACAGATTGGGCTCATGGTGGGTCAGTCTTATCTTCTGAAATGACTAACTGCTTTGACTCAGTCTGCATAGCTGTTGAAGAGGGTAAGGCAGTCCACAAAGCCTATGTGGACCTCGCCAAGCCCTTCAACACCATCCCCCAGTCTCGCTGGTTTGCCACATGGCTTACTGACAGAACCCAAACTGTAGGTGTAACCGACTCCCAAATTCATCCCCATACAAGTGACAAGTGGAGTACTTCAGGGTTCAGTCCTGGGACCACTGTTGTTTGGCATCTACATGTCTGAAGTACAGGCCAACAGTACGGGACTCTGGCTAACAAAGGTAACAGATGACTACAAAATGTGAGTCATTGTGGGCCTGACTGTACTGCATGAAATGTTACTGAAACCAGCCTGACATCATACTGGTGGGATGGAGTACTGTTAACATCTTGTGCCCTTGCCATGTAAGGTCCTGGTTATGGGATCTGCAACAGTTGGTAGTGCATTGCAGTGCAGATATGTTTGGCTGGGGGGGGGTACCTATTTGTGCATGGCATATGTAATCTGTGCCTGTCAACCCCAGTAATGGAGCATGTGGACATATATGTTTTTGCTATGTTCTCACTTTATCTACAGATGTATGTCCGTATATACCTATATAGATATATATGTATCTGCAAAAATATATGTGTGTATATATACATATACATATATATATATATATATATATATATATATATATATATATATATATATATATCTACATATATCAATATGTTGTATCTGTTTAGACATTAATATATTTTCACACACGCACATACATCTACATGTTGGAATACATTCTCTGTACTGTTGTATGACTGGGCTGGATGATATGTTTGTGAATACAGCAGGGATATGTACATCTGAGATGGCATACAGGTAAATCACTTGGGCTATGGTGTGCATGGTCCTGGGTTCGAGCCTAGCAGAGGTTGTTTATTTTGTTGCTAGGCAGAACAAGGGCTGATGGATACAGAATGATTAAGGCACTTTAAAGCAGTTGTATGTGGGTTAGCATGGGTTTGCGTGGAGGTATGCACTGCTAAAGTCTGGTTACAGTTTTTTATACTCAGCTGCTGAATTGCTTAACCTGTGTAGGCATTGCTTAGCTACGCGCAAACCCATGCAAACCTACTTACAACTGCTTTAAAGTGCCTTAATTGCTGTGTATCCAATAGGCCGTGTTCTGCCCAGCAACAAAATAAACAGCTCTTGCAAGGCTTAAACCAAGGACCCTGCACACCATAGACACACTGATTTACCGCTAAGCCATGACAGCTACAAAGAGATTTGATGTTTGCAGAAACATATTATCCACTCCAGTCATGGGTGAGCATGCATTGGTTTTGGTATTTAAACTTATATAAGACCATTACTGGAGTACAATATCATTTTGGTACTTACGTATTATCGCAACCAGATTTTCGCGGTTGCAAAATTCGCATCCTAGAATCAAAATGAGTGCAGGACACTGTAATAAGGGTATTCTAAGACCACTACTCAAATTTTTAATTTGTACACTTCTACAAAAAAATTTATTGAAGAGCGGAGGCTGATGAGTTCAAAAGACAGCATTCCCTTTACTTTTTCTGCTGCTCTTGTTTATTTAATCTCAGCACAGTGTAGCGCAAACTACATTGATTTGATGTCAGATAGGAACAGGACACGCTCATGGCACTTTATTCAACGTTTTCCTGTAACTTTCTTTTGAATACAAACCAGCTATGGAAACACACCTTTTGTAAGCATGTTTGTGTCACTTAACGGGAAACCGTAGCCCTGTCACATGTGTCCATTACAGTTCATTTTTGGATAACATACAGCAGAGGACAAAAGCAAGTAATGTAATGAACTACATTTGACAGAGCATGATAAAACAAGGGGATTGTAGCCTGTGTTGAGTCAAAGCCTCTTAGGATTGCAGTGCTGTAAAACCACAAACAAAAAAAAAACTTTAAAAATAAGACATGAAAGCACAGAAGATAAACAGCTTCCGTGCCTTATTTCAGCCCTACATAGAGTCACAGCAAAATAAAAGCTTTACAATGCACGTAAATAAACATATTAATGAAAAGCCTGAGTACCTGGTGTTAGAGGCAAGCTGGAACTGTATGCCTTAAGTAATTCTTAGTCTCTGTTACGGCAGTAAATGACAGAACCCAGAAGGTGGAACTGCGCCAGAACCGAGGTGATAGGACAGTGATTTGGACTTTAAATAAACCTTGCCAGTGGAGGATAAACACCTTTCGGCATAACATTAGGAAGTAGGACAACTTCCAAATCTGGTTGCGATAATACGTAAGTACGATAATACGTAAGTACCATCATTTTTGTAGTTAGGCAAGTGAAAAAAAATTGAAGGAGTCACACGAAGATTTACAAAAAGAATGGATAAAGATTTATGGATAATAATATGCGGAAAGCTGTTAATAGCATATAAGATCTTTCATGATTGTATATTACAAATTATGTATAGCATCAAGGTTAATAGAAGTATTAAAATGTACAAACATACAAATATGACATTTGTACTGAAAAAGGGAAATCCCAAAATCAGAGACTAGTTTATTGCTGTTAAAATTACAAAACTTTGAAATAATCTCCCTATAAGCTTATGAAACTCATATAGTTTTGTAATTTTTAAAAGGAACCTGGATATTTGGGCAGGTGATAATGTTTATATGCCATATATGGTGGAATCAGTGCTCTTTGACAGTTGAATGGCCTTAACAACTGTATCTGAATGTATGAACAAACATATCATGCATGGGGTACTAGATTACTCAAACACCCATGGGATCATGCAACTTAAAGTATCCTCCTCCAGTTTTAAATCTCCATAAGTAGTTTTCAAAGTTACACTTTTCTTAATGATCAGAAATGGTGTCCTCTCTCTTGTATACCATCTAGCACAGACATATAACTATGGGGCACAAGGTCACACACAGCGACTCTAATGAATATGAGGATACCTACATCTATCTCTGACATTTCATATCTTCTTACAGAAAATACTTCCACTGGGAGAATGACCCCTGTCATTACAGTAATGACATTTAACAGCATGTTAGCTTGCTAGAAGCTGACCATCCTATCCTATTTGTTCTG